>NC_142936.1:44787777-44827777 GCF_046866305.1 Octopus bimaculoides
AGGTGGTTGGTAAGCAAGCTACTTACCACACAGCCACTCCTGTGCCCATCATCATCGTCATCATCATCATCGTCATTCTTTAGCAGCCATTTTCCATGCTGGCATAGGTTGAACAGTTTGAGTGAAGCTGGCAAACCAGAGAGCTGCATCAAGTTCCAGTCTGATTTGGCTTGGTTTCTATAGCTGGATGCCCTTCTTAATGCCAACCACTTTATAGTGTGTGCTGGGTGCTTTTAATGTGCCACTAGCACAAGTGACTTCTATGTGGCACTGACACAAGTGCTTCTTACATGGCACCAGCACAGGACTCTTGCAGGCCAATTCTCATTACCAGAGATAAAGGTAAAATAAATACTTTATTAAAATTGCTTTAGAGAATAAAATTATTAACTAACTCCTAAAAAATATAGTAGAATAGACTTGCCCAAGTTGGGAAGCAAGCTTCTTACCCACTCAACTGCATGTACACCTATTTCTGTGGTTTTTATATGTTAGTATATGTACTGTACTGTGTGTGAAATCAAGGAATAATGAGTTTAATTTTTTTCTTGCATGGCAGACTGAAGAGATGGAGGAAATCAATCACTTTAATAGAATCAGTTAAACAATATTTGATCTGCCAGCTGTTTAAGTTACATATACGGTCAAAATCACAGACTATGCTGGAGTTGGTGACCAAAAAAGTGAAATTTCATATTTAGTGGACAGTGTCAAACCCTACTCCTGGCCCTGCACAATTTACAACACTCAGTCCTTCATTCTCAGAACTTTGGTCCACTGGAATTCCCGCCTTGCTTGTGTTCTTCCAGCAGATGTTGGCTAACAAAGATTCAAGAGAAATATTAGTGAAATCAATCTCACTCATCTAGGAGACCTGTTATGGCATTGCCCCTTCTTCCAGACTCAGCAAGGGGTAAAAAAAAAAAAAGAAAAAGGGAAAATGATATAGCTGTATGGTTAAGAAGTTTGCTTTTACAACTCCATCAAGCTATCTCACTGTATAACCCCTTCTGTGATAGCTTCAGTTTGACCAAATCCTTGTTCATGAAATTTTGTTGATGGATATGGTATATAGGATAGCTAAAGGGACCATCCCTCTTAGATCAGTCATGGGCAAACTGTTGCCTGCGGGACTTTCTGAATGGTAAGCCTAATGCAAAATTACCACAAATTTTTTCAACTAGTATGGCCTACCTGATGCAGCCCAATTCTCCGAAATAACTTCCCATGCCTCCCTTACATAGTAGACTGAATACATCATCTGGTTTAACACAATGACCTGGCCAGTGTGTGCCTTTCGTAGAGTCTGTTACAATGTTTAGGCCGGGTCTCCACATTGAGAATAACTTCCAATCTTCTTGCCTTCACTTTCTGAGATTCAAAAACAACGAATCATGGATGCTGCTTTGCTTCCTCAAAGATATGGATAGTAGTGAGTAGGTTGAATGATTGCATGGTCCTTCTGACATATTTCACAGCAGCTCTAGGCATTGGTGACAACAGAAAACAGTGCTCTATTCAATTACCCTGAAATAGCTGAACACATTTAAGCATGCACATATATACTCATATGTAAAAACTGACATAAATACGGGGAAAGGTTTTTAAAAATACTAGAAGTTCTATAATTCATCCCTCATTATCTAGTGGAGTTACTTGGCCTTGTGGTTAGTATTTTGCATTCATGATCACAAGATTGTAGTTTCAGTTCTCGGACTGGGCAACGCACTGTGTTCTTGAGCAAAACAGTTCATTTCACATTGCCTCAGTCTGCTCAGCTGTAAATGAGTAACTCTGTGATGGACTAGCATTTCCTTTAAGGGTAATGTTGTGATCTCAGTCACTTATATGCCAAGGAAACTGGGTAACCAACCCTATGAGTCCTAGGACTTGAGGTAGCAATATTCATGTTCTTAACATTCATTGTATCCTGTCCTTAAGATAAAGTTACTCTACTGGCATTTGATCTCAAGATCTAAAATATAGGATCTTCCTTTAATGTTGCTTTTATATTTTCTTAGCCAGGAGACAAAGCAGTGCCCATGACTCTTCACAGGGTTCTAAAAGAGGAAGAATGGCAGGAAGAAGGTATCCTCAAAGTGGAGACCAAACCCAAATACTTACAACAGAATGGATTCTGATGAGAGACAGACACCTGTTCCTGTCTCTCAGTCTTACTATAACCTTTCATCATCTGATACAAGATCACCTCCTCCAATTCCCCCTCCCCTCTCATAGGATCTTTGTCTTTCAAGTTACTTGGTGACCCTGTCAGTGCTGTTGTCACGTAAAAAAACATCCAGTCCACACTGTAAAGTGTTTGGTGCTTGGAAGGGCATCCAGTTGTAAAAACCATGCCAAAACTGACCTCAGCTGTGCTTGTGCCACATAAAAGCATTCAGTCCACTTTGTTGGGTGGTTGATGTTAGGATGGGCATCCAACTGTAAAGAATCTTGCCGAAACAGACACAGAAGTCTGTTGCAGTCTTCCACTTGGCCAGCTCCTGTCAACCCACCCAACCCATGCCAGTATGGAAGGTGGATGTTAAACAATGATGATGATGATGATCCAAGGTGCCAAATGGTGGAGTTGAATTGGTAGATTAAGTCTATCACCCAAGTAAACCAAGGTGAGATTCAAACTCAAAATGAGAAGAGTTGGAATAAATATTGCAAAGGTATCTAGTCTGATGTTCTTATAGTACCACCAATCCACTGCCTTAGATCAGCACCTCTTTACTGGCAGAGCAAAATTGATATCAGTGGGATTTGAGCTCAGAATGTTGAGTATCAGAACAAACATCCTGAGGTATACATTTACTGTTTATCCAGTTTCAGTCACAGGGTATCAAGTTGACTGGAGGTAATAAAATATGACATTTGCCCAAGCTGCCATACACTGGAATTGAGACTATGACCTCATGGTTTAGAGGCAAACTTCTTAGCCATTCAGCCATACTGCACTTACTAATACTACTGCTGCTGCTGCTGCGGCGGCGGCTGCTGCTGCTGCTACAACTACTACTACTACTACTGCTACTACTACGACTACTACAACATAAGAATATTTAAACAGCAAAAAGATCAAGAATATAAAAAAAGAAAACAAAAATAAGGATCAAAAGTTGAAAAATGTCTTTATCTAGGTAAATGACATGTAAGGTATTAGATATATTGTTATATAAATTGATTTCTAAAAAATAAAGAACAAACCAATCATTGCATTTGTGTTCAATAGATTTAAAATTTGAGTTTTCGGTGTTCAGAAGTCAGAAATGGAATATTAAAAGTGTGAAGTGGGAAAACTGTGCTAAAAATCTCTTCATATATGTATATAAATATATGAGTAAACTTAGTGGTGTGTGCATGTGTGTTTGTATGAATATAAGTATGTGTATACGTTTATGGTGTGTGTGTGTGTGTACATTTATGGTGTGTGTGTAGATATATGGGTGAAAGTGAAGTGTATTCATTGTATTTAAAGAGTTTATGTTTTTATGTGTCTTGGTTATAGCAACCTTTTGGTAATCATCACACTGATTAATTAGTTAATATATAAACAAATACAGACATGGGTTTCGGAATGAGAATGTGTCTGCATTTGTATCTATGCACACAAACACATATGCATCATATATATATATATATATATATATACACACACACATATATATATACATATATATATATATATGTGTGTGTATATATATGTGTGTATATATATATATATATATATATATATATATATATATATATATATATATATAACATCATAGACACACATTGTATATCATGACAGATATACATGTAGACATATAAATACAGACAGACAAACAGACAGACATGTACATGTGCAAGCATACATGCATACATATATACATGCATGCATACATACATTCATACATACACAGATGCATTCATACAGCTATGTTATATATGTGTGTGTATGAGTGTTTGTGTAGGTGTATGTATCTATACATGCATGCATATATACATATATATGTATATATATATATATATATATATATATATATATATATATATATATATATGCATATACTATATTTGATGGCCTATAAGATGCACCCTAGCCCAGGCTATACTTTTGTAAAATAATTTACCACTAAAATGATGTTTTAATTCCTCCACTTACCTGTATAACCTTATGTTATTACCGGTAATTATAAGCAATTTATTGCATCCACATTCGATATAAACATACCATAGGTGATTGTTCACTAATAGAGTTAGGCTAGGCTACTAGGCTACATCTATGTGACCTCTGATGTATAATTTTGGCCAGGAGTTGTGAGTTTTGAGCCTATATTGAGTGCATTGGATGCAGGGTAATTTTTAAAGCCATTTTGGGGGTAAAAAAGTTGCATGTTATAGGCCATCAAATACGGTATATGCATATATATAATGTGTGTGTGTGAAATGATTGTGCAAGCATACACATATGAGCATATTGCAGTGTAAGAGTTGTATATTTAAATATATTTTAAATATCTGATATAGAACTCAATTCTCTGGATAGATTGGATAGATATATTTATTGTCCTAAATGTTGACAGGCTTCTCAGAGATCTGCCCCAGGCAAAACAGCCCAGGCTTGGTCGAAAGTCAGAGAAGACAATCAAATTTTGATACAACATTACACACACATATCCACACACACACACACACACACACACATACATGTATACATATATATATACACATATATGTGAGTAAAAGTGAGTATGCTGCAGTATAATAATGTCACTAAGATTTTTGTCTCACTAGTTTTACTAAGAGTATTTTAGTTCAGTTAGTCATTAGTATTTTATTAAAGATGGTGTTTATTATTATCAAAGAAAATGTGTCAGAAAAGATCATTAACAATAAATAATACATTGGTTTCAAATTTTGGCACAAGGCCAGCAATTTGGTGTGCAGAGTAAGTCAATTACATTGATCCCAGTGTTCAACTGGTACTTATTTTATCAGTCCTGAAAGGATGAAAGGTAAAGGTGACCTTGGCAGAATTTGAACTTGAAACATAAAGACAGGCAAAATGCCGCTTAAGCATTTAGCCTGACATACTAATGATTTTGCCAGCTCATTCCTTTAGGAATAATATATTAAGAAATAGCAATTAATAAGAAAATTTAATTGTGTACTAATGAGTAGAATATTTCTAGGAATATGTTAAATGCTGTTATATGCTATTGGAAATAATGAATTAAGTCTTATCTTTTATCTTTTACTTGTTTCAGTCATTAGACTGTGACCATGCTGGGGCACCAGCTTGAAGGGTTTTAGGTGAACAAATTGACCCTAGTACTTATTCTTTTCTTAAGCCTGGTATTTAATCTATTGATCTCTTTTGCCAAACTGTTGAGTTACAGGAGTATAAACAGACCAACATCACTTATCAAGACAGACAAACACAAACACAAAGGCCCATACATACCTACCTACCTACCTACCTACCTACCGACCTACTGACCTACCTACCTACCTACCTACCTACCTACCTACCTATATACATACAAACATACATACATACATATATATATATGATGAGCTTCTTTCACTTTCCATCCACCAAATCTGCTCACAAGACTTTGGTTGGCCCAGGGCTAAAGTAGAAAACACTTGTCCAAAGTGCCACACAAAGTGCCAAGGCTGCATGGTTGGGTAACAAGTTCCTTAACTACTCAGTCATACTTGTACCTATATATTATACCTTTACAAGATGGAAAACAAAAAGTTGCCAGCAGGTGGTTATAGGACTCGAACCCATACCCCTCAGATACTGGCTGAGTGCTCTAACCATTAAACTAAACAACCCCCAAGAACAATTGGTATTTGTTTATATTTATTTTGTTATTGATATCTACAGTAAACATTTGTATGCTAGCATATAAGCTCCATTTTGAATTCTTTGCTTCTTCTCCACCTCCCATCCCCCCCTACCCCACACCCCCATTTTCTATCAATATTTTGACTAATGTTTTGTTGTATTAAATAACCTCTAAGTTGTCTGTGAATTCTCATACTTTCAGTTCATTTTGTTTCTTGCTAATCTTACCTTCCCTTTTATATCGACTCACTAAATTATTGATATTTCTCTTTTTGGCGTAGCCCATCCAGTTGACTTATTATAGTGTGTGGTACAGAATATCTTTAAAAGATACAGCGATTACATCAATTGTTATATAATACACAAGAACCAGTCAATGACCTCCATTTCAAAAGTTCTTTCAGATAGAATCAATCACTACGTAGTAACCTTTCAGATGTTTACTCTTAGAACACAGCTATAAAACATGTAACATAACTGCCTGCACCTGTTTAGCATTGTTAATAAACTACATGTTTACCAGAGTCTATTAACTACATGTTTACCACAGTTCATAAAATACATGTTTACCTCAGTACATAAAGTACATGTTTATCACAGTTCATAAACCATGTGTTTAGCACTGTTCATAAACTACATGCTCAGTACAGTTTATAAACTACGTTTACTATAGTATATAAGGTGCATGTTAAACACTGCTTATAAACTGTTTAACACAACATATAAACTATATGTTCAGCACAGTTCATAAACTATGCTTACTACAGATTGTTAACAACATGTTTATCATAATTTATAAACTCCATGTTTGGTACAGTTTATAAATTCCATGTTCATTACGGTTTATAAACTACATGTTGGATTATTATACTTCATATTTCTAGAACTATAGTGGGCATTAGAATTTCAGTCAGTTTTGCCAGGAACAGCAAGCTGCCAGAGTTTCTCTCTATGGACCACATGAAACCAGTCCTAGACTCTAAGTCTGAAGGAAAAAAATGTACCAGCAAAAAAGTCTTACATGTTTTGTTTACTTTTCACATACCTGAGTTACCATGATAAGTTCCAGGTGGAAGCAAGAAGTGTAAAGTTACCTACTTAACTAATTACTACTAGTAATACTATATGTAAACCGTGTGTTGTTTTGAAGCAATGCAATTTGACTTTGAAATCAAGAATTTTCATGATATTTCTAATCATCTTATCCATAAACTTAATTTTGATAAATATTTAAGTTTGTTAATATTTCTGTTATAGATTACATTTATGTAAAGACCCCCATCACTCACAAAAGACCATGGGATTGCACCTAGAAAGTTCTCCTCTGAGGCACAGATATGAGCAAGGTTGTTTGTGGAAGACCAACAATCGCCCATACATACCAACCTCCCCTTTCCATGTCACCAATGTTGTCCAAGGGAAGGGCAAAGGCCAATACAGTTTGTCACCTGTGACCTCACAACTCATTCCTACAGCTGAGTGAACTGAAGCAACTTGAAATAAAGTGTCTTGCTCAAGAGCACAACACACAGCCTGGTCCAGGAATCAAACTCACAGCCTCACAATTGTAAGCCCAATGCCCTAACCACTGAGCCATGTACCTTCTAACATTTACGTATTCTCTAATTAAATCAATGAAGTACTATCCTACTAAATGAATGTTGTATCAATTATATTCCCTTAACAATATACTCGTACCTGGCAAATATATAGGCAGTACTGTCATAAAACATGGATACACAAGGCAGCTGCCAGGAGATTCCATGTCTTAGGGGGTCCAGTACTAATCTATGTATAGTGTAGCTGTGCATGTCATGGCTCCAGTGCATTGCTTTGCTCAGAGGAATGTTTGTAACAGTCATGAGAAAACAGCAGCCACCTTCCTCAGCACTACTTCCTCTCAGTTGAGGGGACCTTGTCATGTAAGTTGTTTGGTCACCCCACTGCTGCTGGTGCCACATAAAAAGCACTTGGTACACTTTGTAAACTTGGTTGGTGTTAGGAAGGGCATTCACAGCTGAAGAAACCATTCCAAGCAGACAGTCAAGCATGGTGCAGTCTTCTGACTTGCTAGTTCCAGTCAAACAGTCCAACCCATGCCAGCATGGACAATGGACGTTGAATGATGATGATGATGATGATGATTATGACGACGATGACGATGACGATGACGACGATGATGATGATGACGATGACGATGACGATGACGATGATGATGACTACTGAAAAAATAGTCTTTTCCATCAATTTAACTAGGAAGAAGATGTTCATATATTCTCTGATTATTTCTTAGTAAATTAGAGACAATTGTTCCATTGATGTTATAAGCTGAGAAAACAGAAAGATAGATATTGGGAAATTTAATTTTTTTTCTCATGTCTATATAATTTTGCTATTAAATTTATTGAAGTTTTAAGAATATTTCACACCTTTTAGACAATGAAGAATTTTCATTAAATGATTTACTTTATCCAAAGTTATTTTTTCTTCTGTTTTTTTTTTGGGGGGGGGGGAGCATTCTGAAATTAAAACAAAAGCAACTAAAAATCACAAGGTGACCTTACTGCTCATGTATTATCTAATAATAATTCTATTATCTGAAGAATTTAGAAAGTAAATTTTTATTCACACCTTAACAAGAAGCATATAAAAAATATCCAATTTAGTCTTGGAAATAGAACTCAGAAATAGTAACAGTATTCTAACACTAGTTCTTCAAATCAGAAACATTCTTCACAATTGTATCATTTTCTTTAGTTCACTTCTCATATATCGTTTAATACATTTTTGAAATGAGATGAAATTATTTTATGTCTTGTCTAGAAATTAAATATTTTAAAGCTCAAATCACTATTATAATTAATTATTAATAATTATAAATAATTCTTATAATTGCAAGTATCTCTTAAGAACTTATTAAAAATTCAATATTGCAAACTTGTTAAATTGTGATGCTTGAATATGAATTATTAGATCAGAGACTGAATTACTCGATTGGAAATAAAGAGTTGTCCCCAAGCGACACACAAAATGGATATGGCAGGATCTAAACATGATTTTTAAGTTGGTGTATTGGCACATTAAGCAGTCTGCTACTATATCTGCTTGTTTTGAGCAACAGGAATAGTTTATGTTATGGAATAATGCATCATCATCATAATTTGCTCTATGTGGTTTACACACATACTCACACACACATATATATATACATAAATATGCACACGTGTACACACATACATATACATATATATATATACATATATGTATGCATATACATGTGTATGTATATATAATTATATATAAATATAATATATAATATATATGCTTATATATAGATGAATTTATGGATGTATGCGTGTATTTATGTTGAGCCACGTCCCTCAGAACTACATCTCTATTCAATCAAGTAGTTTTGTCTTATGAGGGGTTTGATAGCCTCACTAGTACTAGGGTCATCAAAAAAAGCCTGTACTCTCTGTAAAGTGAATGGCTTAAGAAAGGGCTTTAGAAACTATGTCGAAGCATAAATGGAGCTTGACATAGTCCTCTGGCTTGGAAGATCTTGCTGAACAGTCCAACAGATGATAGCATGGAAGACAGACATGAAAAGGTGATAATGACGATGATGATGATGATGATTACACAGACACACACGCACACAAACACATACATATTTATATGGAATAGGGATGGATACATTTGCATGTATATATAGATATGAATAAATGCAAAGGCATACATATGTGTGTGCATATTTATACATATACATATATATATATATATATATATATATATATATATATATACACACATGCATGTAAGCATATGTATGTGTGTGTGTGTATGTGTGTGTGTGTGTGTGTGTGTGTGTGTGTGTGTGTGTGTGTGTGTGTGTGTGTTGCATATTTTTCACCTAATGACTTAAAAATAACTAAAGCCAACGATTATAATTTTTAATCCTCTTGAAAGTGTTCATCGTTACATGATATAATTTGGATACATTGTGAGGTGAGCCAGAAATTACAAGGATATACTACTTCAATAATATTTTACAGAGCAGTTTCCGTCTTTCTCTTTATTGATTTCATTGATTTTGTTCAGAAACTTCCGTTTTTTTTTTTTGTTTTTTTTTTTTTCATTTAATGTTATTGGTGCCTGATTAGTATTCAAGAAAGGAAGAGAAGATATAATATAGTTTTTGAGAGGGGGGGAAAAAAAAGTGGAAGAATTTTGAGATGTTTTAAGTTAGATGAATAAAGATAAGATAAATATAGAGTCGTTGTGCCCTCCATTTTGTGGAAAGTGTATGCATGTATGCATGTGTGTGTGAGTGTGTGTGTGCACATATGTGTAAGTGCATGCGTGAGTGTGAAGGAGAGTACTTTTAGTATATATATGAATGTATGTGAAATGTAAGCATACTAGTTGTATAATTTTTAAAGTACAAATATGCATATGCAGATAGGGAATCACAAATACACATATGTGTGTATATATATGTTGATCGGTATAGTTATATTTGTGAATGTTTATATATATATAGTTTTTATACTGTATATATATTTGAATATATATATGTGTGTATATATATGTATATATAATTATAAGAAGAGAGAGAGAGTGAGAGAGGGACAATTATGCAATACCCAAAAGTTTTTGACCGTAAGATATTTTACGAAAAAGATTATCTATCTGTCTGCCTCTCTATCTACCTATCTGTATACACACTCATATGTACGTATGTATGGAGATGTGTATGTACACAAGTTACATAAGTGTGCATATGTGCTTACATGTATATACGTATATACATACATATATATATATTTATATATATATATATATATATATATATATATATATGTTTGTGTGTGTATGTGTAAAAGTGGAAAATACCAATTTGTGTGGTGTGACATCTATTGGGCAGTAAACTATTAAACATGCTATATAGTTATATATTTGATAGGATGTACACAAACATACACACACATATACTCATACACATGCACACATATGTATATGTATATACACTACAATTATGTATACTCTATGTATTCATAGAACACATAGAACGTTTAACAGAACATACATACACTCATATATGTAGTTACACAATCATACACATACACACAAGTGCATATACGCACACAAATGAATATCCTATATACTCAAATTTTTAATAGTGCATACACCTACATACATATATACACATGCAAATACATATGTGCATGAGTATACATACACATACATCTATGTCTGAATGTCTAAATGTGTCCACATCAGTGTACATATGTATTTATATGCATGTGTGTGAGTGAGTGTGTGTGTCTTTGTGTGTGTGTGTGTGTGTGTGTGTGTGTGTGTGTCTGTGTGTGTGTGTGTGTGTGTGTCTGTGTGTCTGTGAAATTATGTATCTGCGTACTCTTGTGCGTGAATTTCTGCAAAAGCATGTACATATATGTTTGAGTGTGTATGTATATATTTGTGGGTATATATTGGTATACATTTTTGTGCATGTGTGTGTGTTTGTGTGTGTATTTGTGTGCGTGTGTATTGTGTAAATTATTTTGTGTCTGCATTTATGTGCAGGTTTGTAAGTGTTTCCGTGTGTGTGTATATTTCTACATGATCTTCTTAAATTATAGAGGTAAAAATCGGTAATCGGTAAGTTTTGGTAATTTGGTGATTGAAATACTGATTAGGATCTTGTTGAAAGCACATAGGAAGCACGTCTATTATTTCATAGCTGTAATCTTTGACTTGCTCATATTAAACAAGTACCAGCCTTCACGTTTGATAATATTACTCAATCCATAGTTCTGGGAGTATCGCAGGACCAGAGAATCAGATCCTTTTGCTATCCACTGAACTCTGCCGAAATTTCCCTTGATTGCCAGCTGAAAAAAACAAAAATAAATAAAAATGAATTAAGAAACGAAAGACAATTAAAAGTTTGTTGCATAATCATCTTTGTAAAAAGAAGTTAGTGTAGAAAAATTGCTTTCACATCATAAATTACACACACACACATACACACGCATACACACACACACACACACACACACACACACACACATGCACATACACACACGCACACACATCTTGCATATTCTTAAACATATAGGCACAGGCATAGCTGTGTAGTAAGAAGTATGTTCTCTAAGCACATGGTTCTGTGTTCAGTCCCACTGCATGTCACCTTGGGCAAGTGTCATCTACAGTACCCTCTGGCCGACCAAAGCCGTGTGAGTGGATATCCATCATATATATACATATATATATACACACACACACACATATATATATATATATATATATATACACACAAATACATACATACATACATATATATATATATATATATATATATTTAGGAAGATAGATAGATAGATAGATAGATAGATACATATATATCAGTATGTATATGCCCTTTTGTCTGTATTTGTCCCCTACAACTGCTAACAACCAGTGATAGTGTGTTTACATCTCCATGACTTAGGGGTTTGGCAAAAGAGACTGATAGAATAAAATTCTCCAAGGCAGTGCCCCAGCTTGGGAGTAGTCAAATGATTGAAACAAGTAAAAGAAAAATGGTAAAAATATATAAATAACTCGTTGCTAGCAACAGAAGCAGTATTAGATCAAAATAGCATACTGTATATATTACTTATTGTGGATATACTGTAGAAAGCTATGAAACTGCAGTGTTTGTCTCGAGAATGTGTTTCTGTTGTGTCGACGCCCCTAAGCGAAGAAGTAGGTTTGGCCAAGACATATAAAAAGAGGTAGTCTGACCGTGGTAGGAGTGGACTGACAGTAGACTGACAGTTGAGTAGCTGCCGTGTAGTGGTTAAGTAGAGATCATCCGAAGGTGCTAGATAGCAGTAGCTTGAGACATAACAGTTTCATATAGATGTGCAGTCCTAAAAAGTACAGAATAATATCAGTAGCAGACGAAAAGTGTCTAGCAAAGGCAGTGGAATTGCTAAATGTAGATTTCTACTTCTCTGGATGTCACTTGAAAAATATACACACTAATCAAGACATGCAGAATGCTATTTTGAGACAGTATTACTTCTGTCACTAAAAACAAATTTTTACCCAGGCTGCCAGCTATTTGCAATACCAGTGATTTCTCAATCACCATTTTTCTGTATCAGTAATAGCTGAATTTATCTAAGCATGCAGTTGATAGTGGATGGATACTTGTTATTGATGATACTACAAGAAGCAAAAATCTAGATTTAGCAATTCCTTAGCTACTGTTTAATGTTTTCCATCACTACTGATATAATTCCGTGCTTTTTTTAGCACTATATGTCTATGCAGTGGAGGCGCAATGGCCCAGTGGTTAGGGCAGCGGACTCGTAGTCATAGGATCGCGGTTTTGATTCCCAGACCGGGCGTTGTGAGTGTTTATTGAGCAAAAACACCTAAAGCTCCACGAGGCTCCGGCAGGGGATGGTGGCGAACCCTGCTGTACTCTTTCACCACAACTTTCTCTCACTCTTACTTCCTGTTTCTGTTGTGCCTGTAATTCAAAGGGCCAGCCTTGTCATACTGTGTCACGCTGAATATCCCCGAGAACTATGTTAAGGGTACACATGTCTGTGGAGTGCTCAGCCACTTGCACGTTAATTTCCATTGATCGGATCAACTGGAACCCTCGACGTCGTAAGTGACGGAGTGCCAACAACACATATGTCTATGCAAAATGCTTTCTTGAGATAAATATCACAGTTTTATGACTTTCTACAGCATATCCATGTTAAGTAAGATATCATCATCGTCATCATCATCATCATTAAGATTCCTTAACTGCTGCAGTCAGTCATTGGGGTGTCGCTCTAGATGCTTTCATAATCAGCCATCACCAGTGGTCCAGTTCTCTGTCATGCATAGCAGTTGACTGTGCTGTAATCTGTCAAGTCCTTGATTTGTCAAACCAGGATGTTTCTGTCTGCCTCTCTTTCACCCTCCCTCAACTGTATCCCAAAGAATGGTTTTGGGTAGGGAGTTGTGACCGGATACATGACCATAACAGGCAAGCTTCCATCTTTTTACCTGCAGAAGCTAACCTTATACAAAATGCTAAATAAATAGTTATATTGACAAACATGACATGCCAATCTGCCCAAGACTACCTTTAGTTCTATGACACAAATCTTATTTTGTAAAGTGATATAAATTGAAACTTTCCTTGCAACTTTCCTGTTAATTTATGCTCCAAACATCATCTTAATAACGACAATGTTATTTAAAAAAAATTTTTCATTATTTACTCTTTTACTCTTTTGCTTGTTTCAGTCATTTGACTGCGGCCATGCTGGAACACTGCCTTTAGTCGAGCTAATCGACCCCAGGACTTATTCTTTGTAAGCCTAGTACTTATTCTATCGGCCTCTGCTGCCGAACCGCTAAGTTACGAGGACGTAAGCACATCAGCATTGGTTGTCAAGCGATGTTGGGGGGACAAACACAGACACACAAACATACATATATATATATATATATATATATATATATATATATATATATATACATATATATATATATGATGGGCTTCTTTCAGTTTCTGTCGACCAAGTCCACTCACAAGGCTTTGGTCGGCCCGAGGCTATAGTAGAAGACACTTGCCTAAGGTGCCACACAGTGGGACTGAACCCAGAACCATGTGGTTCATAAGCAAGTTACTTACCACACAGCCACTCCTGTGCTGCAAAATTAATTGAAACAAAAACAGTGTATTTCAACAGATAGGAACATTGTCAAGCCACATTAGAATAAAGAATTCAAAATAAGAAGTCTAAGAGTCAAAGTTTTTAATCTGGGGCCCATGAGAAATGTTTGTTAATAAAAAAGATATGTCAAAAACAGCAATGAAATAAATTTGCAATAAGTCAAAAGAAAGACTTAAAACTTCTTTTCACTGACATAGAACCATGAGTCTGACAAAACACATTTTGTTTTACCAGAGGGCTTTTTTAGGGACTGATCGAGGTAGTGTGATTTGGATGGCAGAGAGATGACTGCACTGGTATGGTCATATGATGCATATGAACAAGGACAGCTGCGTAAAGTGCCAAACACTAATGGTGGAGGGAACCTGTGGAAGAGGTAAATCGAGGAAGACATAGGTTGAGGTGATGAAGCATGATCTTCAAATGTTGGACCTCATTGAGACAATGACAACTGACTGAGACCTTTGGCAATATGTTGTGCTTGAAAAGACCCCATCAAGCCAAGTGAAATCATAGTCATGACCAATGTCAGTGTCGTGTGACTGGCACCTGTGCTGGTGGAACACAAAAAGCTCTGTTCGGATAAAGGGCCTCATTGAAGCAGTGACAAGTGACTGAGACCTTGGTGATGTATCGTGCTTGAGAAGACCTGTCAAGCCAAGTGAGATCATAGTCATGGCTGATGCTGATGTAACATAACTGGCACCCAGGTTGGTGGCACGAAAAAGCACCCACTACCATCTCAGAGTGGTTGGCATTAGGAAGGGCATCCACCCGTAGAAACAATGCCAAATCAGATTGGAACCTCATGCAGCTCCCCAGCTTACCAGTTTTCAGTCAAACCATCCAACTCATGCCAAAATGGCAAACAGACATTAAATGATGATGATGATGATGATGTAGAAGGATGGGTACATAGGTACAGAATGGTTGGATACACAAATGGCAGGGTATGGTGGTGGAGAAGGTGAGGGTGTAAAGTGTCAAAAACGGTGTGTGTGTGTGGTGGGGGGAAGGCAGTGTTTGAAAAAGGTCATTGAGGAATGGTTAGTGTCAGTTAATTATGTGGAAGTGTTTATAATGGGAGTGGGATTTTGGTGTTGTTGGTTATAGAAACAGGAGAGGTCAGAGGAGTGGATGTTTGCTAATTTGTGTGTGTGAGTGTATGTGTGTGTGACTGAGTGAATGTGCATGCACACATGTGTGTGTGTGTGTGTGTGTGTGTGTGTAAAGGAAAGTCAACCTCAGCAGGTTTTGAGTTCAGAGAACCAGAATAAACACTGCAAAGCATATTGTCTGATGTTCTAATAACTGTGCCAAATCACTTACACCAACACACACACACACACACACACACACACACACACACACACACACATACTGTTTCGATTTTTTATATTCTCTTTTACTCTTTTACTCTTTTACTTGTTTCAGTCATTTGACTACGGCCATGCTGGAGCACCGCCTTTAGTCGAGCAAATCGACCCCAGGACTTATTCTTTGGAAGCCTAGCACTTATCCTATCAGTCTCCTTTTGCCGAACCACTAAGTTACGGGAACGTAGACACACCACCATCGGTTGTCAAGCGATGTTGGTGGGGGGGACAAACACACACACACACACATATATATACATATATACGACGGGCTTCTTTCAGTTTCTGTCTACCAAATCCACTCACAAGGCTTTGGTCGGCCTGGGGCTATAGTAGAAGACACTTGCCCAAGGTGCCACGCAGTGGGACTGAACCCAGAACCATGTGGTTGGTAAGCAAGCTACTTACCACACAGCCACTCCTGCGCCTATTGTTAATAATAATTTTTCATTTACAGAAATATTTCTTCAAAGATGTCTTTTATCATTTATCTTTTTACTTGTTTCAGTCATTAGACTGTGGCCATGCTGGAGCACTACTTTGAAGAACTTTTAGTCAAATGAATTGACCCCAGAACCCATTTTCTTCATTTTCTTTAAGCCTGGTACTTATTCCACTGGTCTCTTTGCTGAACTGCTAAGTTACAGGGATGTAAACACACCAACACCTGTTGTCAAGCAGTGGGGTGGGGGGGACAAACACTGACACACACACACACACACATAAATGACAAGGCCATGAAATCCACTCACAAAGCTTTGGTTGGCACAAGGCTCTAGTAGAAGATACTTGCCCAAAGTTCCACACAGCGGGACTGAACCCAGAACCAGTTGGTTAGGAAGCAAACTTCTTACCACACAGCCATACCTGCACTTATATTGTCAATAGTTTTTGATTTAAGGAAATCTTTCCGAGCCTTAATTCACAAATAAAGAAATTATGTCCACCAATGCGGTGTTGAGCACTCATATCCAGTGTTTGATATTTACATATATACATATATTCATATATATATATATATATATATATATATATATATATATATATATATATATATATATATATATATATATATATAATCCTGGTATATGCAATTGAGGTAGTATTTAGTTAAAATAACCATTTATGTATCAAACCTTATGTCTACAGAATGTCTATAGACCAATTACTATAAAGTATTTGTCCTGGTTTTGAAGAGTTAAATACATGTATTTATAGAGCATTAAATACTTTTGGTATGCAAATTAGAAAACCTTTCATAGAGGAACTGTTGCATTTGTTGAGTATATAGACAGTTTGGCTGCTTGTTTCTCTGGAGACTGTCAGAATGGTGTAGATACTTCTGATGTGAACACAATAAGGTTTGAAAATTGATTAAGGTGCTTTTACTTGTTTCAGTCATTTGACTGTGGCCATGCTGGAGCACCGCCTTTAGTCGAGAAAATCGACCCCAGGACTTATTTTTTGGATGCCTAGTACTTATTTTATCGGTCTCTTATTGCCGAACCGCTAAGTTATGGGGACATAAACACACCACCATTGGTTGTCAAGCGATGTTGGGGGGACATACACAGACACACAAACATATACACACATACATATATATATATATATATACACATATACGACAGGCTTCTTTCAGTTTCCGTCTACCAAATCCACTCACAAGGCTTTGGTCGGCCCGAGACTATAGTAGAAGACACTTGCCCAAGGTGCCACACAGTGGGAATGAACCTGGAACCATGTGGTTGGTAAGCAAGCTACTTACCACACAGCAACTCCTGCGCTGTTCATAATTTTTTTTCAGTCCGTAGAGAAATGGCTAAAAAATTTTCCCTGTTTATAATTATACTATACATTACATAATAAATATCTGAGAGAAGCAAAAATTTGTTCCAGCAACACAAATGGCCATCAAGAGTGCCAGATTCATCTCAGTCTTTTAGATCAATTCAATGGTGCATATTTTTAGGACAGATGCCCTTTCCTTCTGCTGTCCCTCACTGATTTGCAAACAAGGTAATATTTCTCTGTGGACAGACATGTTTTCATGGAAGATTGAGAAATGAGGGTTACCACTTGTATGAAGATGATGCTTGTTAACAACTATCAGATGATAAACATACAAACACATAATTTTTACTTGCTTCTCAACCACATAGTCCTGAGTCCTGTCCCACAGCATGGTATCTTGGGCAAGTGTCTTCTACTATAATCTTGGGCCAACCAAAGCCTTGTGAGAGGATTTGGTAGAGAAAAACTGAAAGAAGCCTGTCATATATATATATATATGTGTGTGTGTGTGTGTGTGTGTGTATGTGTGTGTGTGTGGAGGCGCAATGGCCCAGCAATTAAGGCAGTGAACTCGTGGTCATAGGATCATGGTTTCGATTCCCAGACTGGGCGTTGTGAGTGTTTATTGAGTGAAAACATCTAAAGTTCCACATGGCTCTGGCAGGGGGTGGTGGCGAACCCTGCTGTACTCTTTCACCATAACTTTCTCTCACTCTTTCTTCTTGTTTTTGTTGTACCTGTATTTTGAAGAGACAGCCTTGTCACACTCTGTATCACACTGAATCTCCCCGATGACTACATTAAGGGTACGTGTGTCTGTGGAGTGCTCAGCCACTTGCACGTTAATTTCACGAACAGGCTGTTCTGTTGATCAGATCAAATGCAACCCTCGTTATCATAACTGACAGAGCACTACAAGATATATATATATATATATATATATATTTATATATATATATATATTTATATATATATATATATATATATATATATATATATTGATAGAAAAGACAACAAAAGAAAGAAAGAGACCTCGATATTATGTAAATAGAGGAATTTATCTGTAGATAATATGTGACAATTATTCGGTAGCCATGATAAAACTCCGAGTTTCGGATGCCGGGGAGGAAACCCACGCTGCCATCTCTTCAGTTATTCGGCCATCGAAGAATGCTATGAAAATGACCATTAAACAAAGGGAAATTACTGTGTGGTTTATTTCCCTTTGTTTAACGGTTATTTTCATAGCATTTTTCAATGGCCATATAACTGAAGAGATGGCGGCGTGGGTTTCCACCCCGGCATCCGAAACTCAGAGTTTTATCATGGCTACCAAATGATTGTCACATATTATTTACATATATATATATATATATATATATATATATATATATATATAATGTGTGTGTGTGTGTGCGTGTGTGTGTGTGTGTGCGTGTGTGTGCATGCATATGCCCGTGTGTGTCTTTGTGTCTGTGTTTGTTTCCCTCCATCAATTGACGTCTGGTGCTGGTGTGCTTGCATCCTCATTACAATCATAAAGATTTCAGTCAAAGTTACACATTCGCAATTATATGAACATAAACATTTGACCACTATAAACAATTCATTTATGTGGTTGTTCAGTACATATGTATGTATGCATGTATATATACATACATATATATATATATATATGTATCTGTCTCTGTCTGTTTGTCTTTCTGTCTGTCTCTTTCTTTCTCTCTCTGTATATATATATATATATATATTTATATGATGGACTCTCCCATCAGTTTTGATGTATGAGGCTCTGACAACATATTCTTTCTTTGTCAGTCATAATGCTTATATTGTATGTGACATTTAAGTCCCACTAACGATTTGCAAAGAAGGCCACTGATGCTGCAAGTATGAGGATTATAGGTCATCATCATCATCATCATCATCGTTTAACGTCCGCTTTCCATGCTAGCATGGGTTGGACGATTTGACTGAGGACTGGTGAAACCGGATGGCAACACCAGGCTCCAATCTGATTTGGCAGATTTTCTACAGCTGGATGCCCTTCCAAACGCCAACCACTCAGAGAGTGTAGTGGGTGCTTTTCCGTGTCACCCGCACGAAGGCCAGTCAGGCGGTACTGGCAACGGCCATGCTCAAAATGGTGTATTTTATGTGCCACCCGCACAAGAGCCAGTCCAGGGGCACTGGCAACGATCTCGCTCGAAAATCCTACGAAGGCCAGTCAGGCGGTACTGGCAACGGCCACGCTCAAAATGGTGTATTTTATGTACCACCCGTCAGTGCAAGTGGTATATTTGCAGCCATTTTTCTCTTTGGCCTTGCACTCTGAAGCCTGTTAATGCTGGTTGCAACAAAGCTTCTAATACCATTTTGACAGAATGATCTCCATTTTGTTTGCTCCGAGGCTGTTTGCTCAAAGGTGTTGTGAGCTAAGAGGTTACCCTTCAGCTTGTCCTTATATCTAAGCCATGGTCAACCAACATTCCAGTGCCCCCTATCAAGCTGGCTGTACTTGAGGATTTTGGGTATTCTTTTGTCACTCTTTCTGATGACATGGCCAGCCGAGCACAATTGTGACTGCATAAGAAAGCTCTCGATTCCACGAATCTTACACTTGCTAAACAGGTCAGCATTAGAAACACTGTCTTTTAGTGAATAACCACAGATTGTCCTGAGACAGCCGTTGTGGAAGATGTCTCGTGGGTTAATGTGTATCCACGATTCTGAGTCATACAAGAGAGTAGTATATATATAGTATAGGTGCAGGCATGGTTGTGTGGTAAGAAATTTGCTTCCTAACCAAATGGTTCTGTGTTCAACCCTACTGCAAGGCACCTTGGGCAAAAGGCTTTTACTATAGCCCCAGGTTGACCAAAGTCTTGTGAGTGGATTTAGTTGACAGAAACTGAATTATATGTGTGTGTGTGTGTGTTTGTATTTGTGTTTGTCCACCACCACACTTGACAATCGGTGTTGGTTTGTTTACATCCCCATAACTTACTGGTACAGCAGAAAAAAGGACCAATAGAATAAGTACCAGACTTAGAAAAAAAGTAAAAAAGTACCAGGGTCAATTTATTCAACCAGACCTTTCAAAGTGGTGCCCCAGTATAGCCACGGTCTAATAACTGAAACAAGTAAAAGATAAAAGGCACACACATACACACACACATTCAAACATATATAAATGTGAATGTATGTGTATGTGTGTTTGCATCTAAACAAAAGTCTAGTGTGGAGTGGCTACAGTTCAAATAATGAATTCAATACATATTTAGTCATATTTCGATTCCCAGACCGGGTGTTGTGAGTGTTTATTGAGCGAAAACACTTAAAGTTCCACGAGGCTCTGGCAGGGGAAGGTAGCGAACCCTGCTGTACTCTTTCACCACAACTTTCTCTCACTCTTACTTCCTGTTTTTGTTGTGCCTGTAATTCAAAGGGTCAGCCTTGTCACGCTGAATATCCCCGAGAACTACGTTAAGGATACACGTGTCTGTGGAGTGCTCAGCTACTTTCACGTTAATTTCATGAGCAGGCTGTTCCGTTGACCGGATCAACTGGAACCCTCAACGTCGTAAGCGACGGAGTGCCAACAACAACATATAGTCGTATAATCTAACATATCTACAAATTGTTTCTGCTTGTGCTTCCTTTGCAGAATGAAAGTATTAGAAATGAAGCTGAATAAAATACTAAAGTGGCTGCAATATCCAAAACCAATGGATGTCCTGAACAAAACACTAAACTGTGTCTGCTGGTGATGCACCAGCTGGGGAGTTCAAGAAATTTGTGGGTGCATTAGGAAGGGCATTCAGCCATAAAAACCAAGCCAATACGCATGACTGGAGTTTGGGACAGCTCTCTGGCTTACCATCTCTAAAACTAGTACTTAAAGAGTTTGTTTCACTTTCTAAGCCTCTTAAGTGCGATACCTTCGATGTGACAACACCTTGCTCCTCAATGAAGCACTCTTCACCACGATGCCTTCGATGTGATAGCTACTTGCTTCTCTGGCATGCATCAAGGAAGCTCTTAACCTTCCAATACCGATTACTATCTAATCAACGGCTGCTAAGCTGAATAATACAAGATTCATAAAACCAAGCATCATCAAAAAAATAAAACTTATTTTTATTATGTTGTTAATTGTTCTACTGTTTCTTCATATATAATTATGTTGAAAGGTGATAGAGAGAGACTAATGTCTCTATTGCAACTATCAACCTTTTACAAGGGTCTCAAAAGAGTCAAATAGCACAAGATATTCTTGTGGTTAGGGGACACAAGGCTCAAAGTATGGTCTCTAAACATGTGACACACTGGCCCACACAAGTCCACACTGGTCCACAAAACTATGGACATGCCATGAGTATTAGTTCCTATGTCTAAAGGTTGTAGAACCTGTACCACAAGGGCAAGAGCAAGCGAGCAAGTGACTAGCAGACTTAGCAGTCAATGATAAACCAACAGAAAGTATTTTTACTTTTTACTTTTTCTGTTTTGCAGTGGTATTAAACTGAAGACTACATGGGTGAGAAACAAACCTCTTAACCACACGGCCATGACTGTGTCTAGTAGAAAAATCATGACTCTCCAGACTTTGACATGAAGATCTATGATTAATGATGCCCATAGGAGCGTGATACATGAAAAGAGAGAGAGCGAGAGAGAGAGACACAGGCAGACAGAGAAAGGCAGACACAGACAGACAGACAGACAGAGATAGAGACAGACCGACCGACACAGAGAGGGAGAGAGAGAGAGACAGAGAGACAGAGAGAGACAGAGACAGACAGGCAGACTGGCAGAGAGAGAGAGAGAGAGAGAGAGAGAGACCAATGGGTGTGAAATAGAGACTGATGGATAAATGACCTTTAGAATAGGTAGGAGCTTATTAGTCAATAGGACTGTTATAGTAAATGCCATAAGACAATGAGGAAAGAGTAAGGCTTGGTCTGTTTCCTGAGAGTTAAACACACAAAACGAAATCGCAAAACCTAAACGCGGAGTAAGGGAGATAACTTCGTAGCCATTCCAAAGTAAACTATAATGTGCTTGTGACTATTAGAATGTTTGCAATATCTGTGTAGAAATAAACAATCCTAATACAATTTATATACAACAGGTAACACTTCCGTATGGTTTGTTTCCTCTTTATTTATGTAATATATACTATCATATTTTATTGTATGTACGTGTATTTGTATGAACGTTCGTACGCGTGCGTGTATGTATAAGTATGTCTATCTATCTATCTATCTATCTATCTATCTATATATATATATATATATATATATATATATATATATATATATATATATATATATATATATATATATATAGACACACACACACATACATACGTATGTACACACGCATATATGTATGCATGTGTATGCATGTATTTATTTATCTATACATGCGTACATACATGCATCACATGCATACGTACGTACATAAGCATGTATATACAATGACGCGCACACATGCGTACGTACGTACGTTCATACAGATGTATATATACTTATATATATGACTACATTGTCCTGTGTCCCTTGCTAATTTAAGATGTTAGGGTGTGATTTGAAAGAAATTGCTATTTCTCACAGATCAAAGGACCATATAGAGGCCTTCCCTCATCTGCTTGAAATAAACATAGTTGTTGTTCTTTAGTCCCAGATTAGATCTGATTCAGCAGATTTATGGTGGAAAGCATTCCAGTTGCAAGTATCACATCTTTTTGGTCGGTTTTATTTGAGGGATATTTAGTTGTTATTTCCAGATCAAATGACCTCATATAAAAGCTACCTTGCTGAAAACTGAGACCAGCCAATGTCCTTTGTAGTCACCTTAAATGGGTGAAAATATTGTTAGGCATTGATACATAGTAAGCTAGACAAGATTACACTCTCATCTGTTAGAAAACAACTCTCTCTCTCTCTCTCTCTCTCTCTCTCTCTCTCTCTCTCACTCTCCCCCTCTCCTTCTTCCTCTCTCGCTTACAATTTCTATTTTATTCCTTCAAAGAGTTGTTTGGTAAGAAAGCTGAGTTACTACTATTTCATTACTTCAGAGAAGTGGTTGGAGTAAGAGGTTCTGAGAGGCATGAGTTACTTAACAATGTTTCATACATCTACATTGGGTCTCTCATTCACCATATTCCTGTTAAGCTTTTATCTTCTGTTCTCTTCAATATCCTCTTATCTTTCACTCACCCTTTATTCTATTCACTCTATCACATCACTCTGTATAATGAGGGGCGGTATTTGACATATCCATATTCAACCATCCCTACCATCATCCATTATTATTATTTCTCTTCCACCATCATTCCTTTATCACTCTACCTCATTTCTTCATAATGCTTGTGTGGCATGTAATGGATCAAATATGTTCATTATTAATAGCCCTTAATGTCAGCCATCTCTCTCCCTTATGTGACTTCATTGAAATCCACCATTCTTACTTGCCGTCACCCATATCTACTGCTGCCCATCATTTGCTTTCTCTCCTATCATGACTTGTCTTTATTGATATCTAATTATGCTGACTCCGTTGTTTTCTATTCAATTTCTTTACCAACAACCAATATGTAGCTGTTATTATCTCTTTCTCATTACTTACTCCCCTACAATTCCATCACTGTTTCACTCATTACATTCATGTTCATATTCCCTCCTCTTCTCCATTTTTGGTCACTACTTCTAATTCCATTCTTGATCAGGGTAGGCTTGGAATAATGGTGACAACATTAGCTAGAGAATACACAGGTTAGATATTCCTATATTGGTAAAGTTAAAAGAGAATTATGAAATCAAGGTTTATGAAGAAATCAGTAAATATTTACGGAAGATATTAACAGCTAATGACTTACGATTAGTCCTGCTGTTAGCAGTAGGAAGACAGCTCAAAACGTCTATCTTGTTCTATGATAACTTCTACTACATTAAAAAGTAATGTGATGTCTCCATGGAAAGTTATGATTAGGATGAGGTCACTGACCTCATTGGATTATTTATCCTCGATATGCTTAAGAAGTGTACAATCTCTCATGGCTCAGTCTTATATGCAACAATGGCCTTGCATTTCAAACAACATGAACTCCCACACTATGAATATATTTAAGAGAAATTTAAAGAAAATTAGAAATCTTCAAAGAGTTTTGTGTAAATATAGCCATCACCACAAATCTAAGCATGACCAACTTCTTAGATCTTACTTTAGACTTTACTCTGTAGGGATACTATTAAATAAGTTAATACTATCGCTAAAAAATGTGAAATGAGGAGATTGTATATATTCATAAAAGTTCTAACCCTATTAGATACAGTTAGGAATTTAATAGAAGTTTTGTCATCATATTGGGATATATTTGATAGGGATGCAGCCCATTATAATGAAGCATTAGTAAGTGGTTTTGACAAAAAATTGTTACATATACAGGATCCCCACCACCCCTGAAAAAAGTTAGGAAGAGAAAAAAAATAAGGTTCAATCCTAGATGCAATCTAGATGTTTTCACAAACATAACTAGGAACTTCTTATTCTTAATTTGGGAACACTTCCCTAGCACTCATAAATATCATAAACTTTGTAATGTGCATAATTTTAATGTGAGTTACTCTTGCCTGGTTTATCACCACTGATTTCATATGCTACAACTGAAAAGACATACACTTATACAATTTCCATCCCAAACACCCACATGCACTATTGAAATCAAACCACCAGTCCACTGAGAAAATTCTACTTTTCCAAAGCAGTGGTTTACAGCAAAAATTGACGCTTAATGACTTCACAGAAAATTTTACACAATGCATGCACTTCTTTAGGTCCAGTGACATGAAAAACTACTTCTTTGTTTTGTTTCATCTGGAAACTCTAGGACCATGGACTTGCTCTGGTTCTGACAAGTATAACCTAGAGTATTCTCAAAACAACTATTTCCCTATTTGTTTAATGTGCGCAGCTGTCATTGTTGTCACAGAATAAAACTGCACATATTGCAATAACCAGTTAAAACCCTTAAAAAAGAAAAAAAAAATCATTCTGCTGCAACAGATAGAGCTCTCTACTGACTTACTCTAAACCAATAGCTGATACTATAATCCCATAACAACTCACTGTTTTCCTTTACATGGGATCTTATGAAAATATTGTTCTGTTGCACACGATATACCCAAATGATTTGATGTCAGTTCTTGATACCTAGTAAATTCTTTAAGAATGTGATTTTCAGTTTGAACCTAGTGAGCAACATACTGGGGAAATGTCTTCTATGATAAACTTGGACTGCTGAAAGCCTTGTGGGTGAAATATGGTGATGGACATGTCCTTCATCTTCCACTAGATCATCCAACCAGGACTTTACTCTCATTTGATGCAGCAGCTGCAGGCTGGAAGAGGCCTTGTGGCAGGCCCCACACCAGATAGCTGAACGTGATTCTGGAAGATTTCCAGAAGCTTGACATCACCTTGGAGGATGCAGAGAAGCCGGCACAGGATTGCCAGCAATGGAGAGCACTGGTGGACCTAGTTGGCTCTCAACACTAACAACACCATTACCACCATAACTACAGCCCCAAGGAATTAATTTTGCCAAGTCTTTCTTTGAATTCCAAATCCCTACAGTCACCCCTTCTATGTTTACTACCACAACAACCACTCACAGACACTACAGCCATGACAAACCCTTAACCTTAGGCTCAGTCATGGCTGTGTGGTAAGAAACTTGCTTCTCAACCACACGGTACCAGGTTCAGACCCACTGCATGACAACTTAGGCAAGTGTCTTCTACTATAGTCTCGGGTCAACCAAAGCCTAGTTAGTGGATATAGTAAAAGGAAACTGAAAGAAGCCCGTGGTATATATATATATATATATATATATATATATAGGCGCAGGAGTGGCTGTGTGGTAAGTAGCTTGCTTACCAACCACATGGTTCCGGGTTCATTCCCACTGCATGGCACCTTGGGCAAGTGTCTTCTACTATAGCCTCAGGCCGATCAAAGCCTTGTGAATGGATTTGGTAGACGGAAACTGAAAGAAGCCTGTCGTATATATGTATATATATATATATGTATGTGTACATATTTGTGTGTCTGTGTTTGTCCTCCCAACATCGCTTGACAACCGATGGTGGTGTGTTTACGTCCCCGTAACTAGCGGTTCAGCAAAAGAGACCGATAGAATAAGTACTAAGCTTACAAAGAATAAGTCCTGGAGTCGATTTGCTCGACTAAAGGCGGTGCTCCAGCATGGCCACAGTCAAATGACTGAAACAAATAAAAGAGTAAAAGAGTATAAAGAGTATATATATTTATATATGTATATATATATATATATATATATATATATATATATATATATATATATATGTATGTATGTGTGTGTGTGTCTTTGTGTTTGTGTTTGTCCCACCACCACCTGACAACCAGTGTTGGTGTGTTTACGTCCCCATAACTTAGTGGTTTGGCAAAAAGAAACCAATAGAATAAGTACCAGTCTTAAAAAAAAATTAAGTACTGGGGTTGATTCATTTGAATAAACAAGTTCTTAAAGGCTGTACCCCAGCATGGCCACAGTCTAATGACTGAAACAGATAAAACAGCATAACCACTACACCACTTCTACCACTGCATCACTATCACCACCACCACCACCACTGCCGCCGCCACTGCCACCACTGCTAATACTGTCTCTAAAATAACTACCAAAATTACTGGCCCCTCTACCTCTATCACCCACCACTACTATGTCTAAACTGTAATATCACTGCTTCTACTAGCACGCCATTAATAGCATGAATTCGTTTCTAATTTTGGCACAAGATTTGCAATTTTGAGGGGAGTTGGGGGTTAATCAATTACCTCAACCACAGCGCGCAACTGGTATTTTATTCTGCTGATTTCTAAAAGAAGAAAAGCAAAGTTGACCATGGCAGCATTTGAACTCAGAACATAAAAAAACTAGAAGAAATGCGGCTAAGTATTTTGTCCACTACAGTAATGACCACAATGAGCCTCACCATTACATCCATTATTACCATAGCACAATAACCTATACACACAGCTCTGCATCACCATAACACTATAACCTGTACACATAGCTCTCCATCACCACAACAATACAACCTATACACACAGCACTGTATCACTATTACACTATAACCTATACACACAGCTCTGCATCATTAGAACACTATAACCTAAGACACAGCTCTGTATCATCATGTCTATACTATCACAACATTCACCACCACTACAACAGCTACCATCACTACATCCACCACCACCAGCACCACCACCACCATTCTGCTACAACCTATACACACAACTCTGTGACCATATCTATGCTCTTTACTTCATTTACCATCATCACTTTGTCCACCATTGTGGCTACTACAGCTAACACCATCGCCACTACAACCCATACTCACAGCTGTGTACCACAACAAAAACATTGTCTTCCAGTCACTAAGTTATTTGGTAGACAAGCTGGTTCTCATCTATTGCCAAGGAGTTTCTGATTTGACTCATTGATTTATTGATCTCTGCTGTGTTCTATATAAATCTATGCTGCAGATTGATTCATGTCACTCGGACTATACCGCCTCTCATACACATATATAAACATCTACATACATACATACATACATACATTCACATACATACATACATTCGTACACATTTATATATATATATATATATATATATATATATATATATATATATATATATATATATATAGATAGATAGATAGATAGATAGATAGATAGATAGATATGTACATGCATACATACATACATACATTCACATACATATTTCATACATATATACATACATACAGATATATGTATGTATGTATGTATGTATAAGCATTGAATTGAAAGCAATTCATAGACATAACTTTTTGTTAACTTATATAGGTCATTCAAATAGTGAATTTTGATAGAGTAAGTCTTCCACTTTTCTATGGTAATTCTACTTTTTGTTCTTCTTCATTACAAGCAAATAATGGGTTCCAAAGAGAAGCAATGAGCCATAACTGACTTCTTGAGGAAGGTGAGATGCAGGCAGTCTGACATCGATCAAAGGCTACCAGTTGTTTACAGAGATGACATCACTGACAAAAGCAATCTGCATGGATGGATGAAGATGTTTAAAGAAAGGGAAAAGAGCACTGAGGACAAATCATACAGTGGGAAACCATCGACTGCAACTACTGACATGAATTGCCAGTGAATGGATGACCTGGTTCACAGAGACAGATCAGTTATGATCCATGAGCTTGCTGTACAACTGGACTGTGGTCACAATGTAATACAGAAGAAGTGGAAGATTTTAAATTAGAAAGTGTGTGATGTAGGTACCTCATCTATTGACACCCAATTTGAAGGAAAGAACAGTGGAAGTCTGCTCTGGTCTTCTAGAAGTATTTGAAGCCAATGAAGGTGACAAGGGATGAAACATGGCCATGTCTTTATGATCCAGGAATGAAGACTCAGTCCTCTGAGTGATGTTCCACCACTTCTCCAAGGTGCAAGAAGTTCAAGAACCAGCGATCAGTACAGAAAGTCGTAGCGACTGTTTTGGTGGATGACAAAGGCATCAACTCTTTGATTTTCTGGAATGTGGCTGCATTGTGAACAGTGAGCAGAACAAAAAGAGAAGCCATTTGACAGTAGAGATCAAGGAAGAATGTGAAAATGATCCACATTCACCATGGCAATGTGTGACCACATGTAGGGCAGCAAGCTGGCAGAATCATTAGCACACTGGACAAAATGTTTAGCGACTTTTCCTCCGTCTTTACACTCTGAGCTCAAATTCCACCGAGGCTGACTTTGCTTTTTATCTCTTCAGAGTCGATAAGATAAGTACCAGTTGAATACTGGGGTCGATGTAACAGAGTGAACCCCCTCCTCTGAAATTGCTGGCCTTGTACCAAAATTTGAAACCAGTGTGCAACCACATTCATCTTTGGCAAGAAATCAGCCATTTGGTAAACTGGGATGGTCAGTAGTCCCCCATCCTCCATACAACCAGTATCTAGTGTTATCTGACATCTATCTGTTTGATGTAAAGAACAATCTTTGGTAACAACGATTTGATGACACAGATGAAGTAAAAGGGGCTTTGAAAAGGTGGGTACAATAGTGCACACCTGAACTTTTACAAAGAGGTTTTGAGAGTTGGGTTCAATGATGGCACAAATGAATAATTTGGAACTTATATTGAGTAATAACTTTGTATGGAGGAAGAGTTACTCTACTAAGATGTGCAATTTCAATGACCTAAGTCATTAATAAAAAAGTTATGCCAACTTAAAAGTTGCTTTCAACACAGAGATTGTGTGTGTGTGCATGTGTGTACATGCGTGTGCTTGCGTGTCTCTCTCTCTCTCTCTCTCTGTATGAATGTTCCAAGCAAGGTAATATTTTTCCATAGTCCAAACATGTTTTCACAGATTACAAACAAATATCAATACTTGTATAACAGTGAAGTTTGTTTACAATTAGCATACAATATCAAGAAAAAGGGGACACACACGCACACACACACACACACACACACACACACACCATGAATGACCATAGGATTGCACTTAGAAAGTTACCCTCCTAGGCACAAGTACGGGAAAGATTGTTCACGGAAGACTAACAGTTGCCCGTGCTTACCAGCCTCTCCTCTCCACATCACCGATGTTATCCAATGGAAAGGCAAAGGGTGATACAGATTGGCACCTGTGACATCGCAACTCATTTCTGCAGTTGAGTGAACTGAAGCAACGTGAAATAAAGTGTCTTGCTCAAGAACACAACATACAGCCCAATCTAGGAATTGAACTCACTACCTCATGCTTATGAGCCTGATGCTCTAACCACTGAGCCATGCACCATACTGACCACAGATCTTGCTCAGTGGTTCCTTAGTATATATATCATCAGTAAGTATCACTCATCTTCTAATATGGTCTTTCTCTATTTTTTTAGAGAACTTAGAGTGACCAGAGCATGAGGTTATCAATGGTTGTCAAGAGGTGTTGAGACGAAAGCAATCACTCAGGTCAAGAACAGACTTGAGTATACATAGATGAAAAAGGAATGAGATATCTGACACCTTGCTGTACTCACAGTAGATGTGTTAATAGCACTGTCCCTGACGAAGAAGACTGACCTGCAAGAGCCCTGTGCTGTGGCCACACAAAAAGCACTCATGCCAGTGTCATGTAAAAGTGCTCATGCTGGTGTCACATTAAATCACCCAGCACAGACTGTAAAGGGGTTGACATTAGGAAGGGCATCCCGCCAAAGGCACCAAACCAAACCAGACTGGATGGAACATGGTGTGGCTCTCCTGCTTGCCAGTTCTGGTCAAACAGCCCAACCCATGCCAACAAGAAAAACAGACGTTAAAGGATGATGATGATGATGATGATGATGATGATGATGATGATGATGATGAAAGAGAAGTGCATTACGAATATGTTGGCTGGTAACATAAAGTAACAGATAATCAATCAAGGACTTACAAGTTTATATCTTCTATGCAGTGTCTGTGGCCAATATGCTTGGCATCTAATACTCCAATTCACCAGGCTACTACAGTTGAAAAGTTTGACAGCCGAAAGTATCAATAACATTATAAAACTGATTACCGTTTCATAAGCTCGTGGTCCAATGGGACCTGCTTAGGATTTCCCCTGGGAGCAACTAACTGTTATGGATGGAGCAACTAACTTAGCAAGGAGATTTTTTTTCTGTACACAACGTGGTCGAAGGTTTTACTGATTTCAAGTCTAGGAAAATTGCTTTTGCCACAGGTTAGTGAAAGACAAAGATGTGTGGCAAATGATAGTTGATTTTAAGTAGATTTAAGGAGACAAAAAAACTTATGGTGAGGAAGGGAGTGCATTTTTATGATTGTGAATAGCATACATTGTTGCATGACTCTATAGATTGAGGTAGAGATATGCATAGAGAGAAATATGAAGGGTTTACCAAGTATAGGAGAAACTTAGCTGATGTAGACACATGGGGAAAGAGAGCGAGAGAGTGAGAGAGAAAGAGAAGACTGATGGAAAGCTTACTACATATAAGGATTACTTAAGAAAATTGCTTTTTAAGAACAATAGAAGGAAGGGGTCAGTTACAAGTGGTGTCTTTGTTGTTGGGTAGAACTGACCAGAAGTATTTTCACACCTGTTGATGGTGCTTGCAGCACAGTGGGACAAATAGGCCTGAAATGGCGCATGTTATAAATGTTTTATTGTATGTGAGATGCAGAGCAGAACTCGAAGCAAAGAATACAACAAATGTGGTAATTTCGTCTTCTTGCATAACAAACTTGTTTGAAGAATAGTTGGGGTGTATAAGATGATTCCCTAGAAGTAACAGTGATCATTTATGAACAGATCAAAAAGGTTGGTAGCAAACTGAGAATCAAGAGAGCTGCTAGGGTGATGGGATATACGAAGGCATCTTTTACTTTACTGATAATGGAGGGATACTTCTCAGATGGTAAGGAATGATCATTTTCTCTGTAGTTGTGGAACTATTGGTTATGCAAGATCACTTTGTACTTTTCAGTAATGATTTACGCTCATAATCAAAGTACTTCTATGATTTTACATCAGTGAAATGAACCTACCTATGGTACCTTTTTGTATTTATTTGAATTGATTTAGTGAAACTTGGTATGTAATAGACAAGGACACAGTACATAACTGGTAACAGAATACAAATCACAGAACCTTCACCTGGTAGCTTGACCCTTATAAGTTTTCGTTTGATGCAGATCTCAGAAGTTAAAGGAGTCAATAATAACACTATCACATGCCTGAATGACACTCCTGAGAAAAACTTTAGAATTCAAAGATTAAACATTATTTACATTATTTACATTCGACGGATATTTGTCCTCATCTTGTTTGTTGTTAACACAACGTTTCGGCTGATATACCCTCCAGCCTTTATCAAGTGTCTTGGGGAAATTTCAAACCTGAGTTCTCATTCTGAAGGCATTTTTCGATGTTGTTGTTATTATTATTATTATTATTATTATTATTATTATTATTATTATTATTATTATCATTATTATTATCATTATTATTATTATTATTCAGGTCACTGCCTGGAATCAAACTCGGAATCTTGGGATTAGTGGCCCACGCTCTTAACCACTATGCCAATTTCTGTTTTTCAATTTTGGACATAGGATTGCACCTAGAAACTGGTAACATGATACAAATCACAGCACCTTCACTGGTAGGTTGCTTAACACCCTATAGTTTCAGCATGATGCAAATCTCAGAAGTTAAGGGGGCCACGGAAAAACTTCAGAATTCAACAATTAAATTTCTGTTTTCTATTTTAGACATAGAATTCTTAAGGGTGGTAAGTCAGCAGAGTCATAAGGATGTTGAACAGAACACCTCGGGGCATTTGTTCTGACTATTTGTGCTCTGGTTTCAAATCCCACCAAGGTCAAATTCACCTTTTATTCTTTCAGGGTCAGACAAGAAAAATTGTATCAGCCCCAGTCAGTAGTCTTTCTCTTGGATAAACATCAGTGGCATTGAGAAAGGAGAATTGTGTGTCTAGGCAACTGCTAATTTTCCTAAAAAATATCTTGCCCAGACCTGCATATACATGTGTAAATGCATAATCAATTCTGACTGACCAAGGCCTTATAAACACAAACAATAACACTCGAGGATATTATATAATTATATAAAATCTCAGAGCTATTTGGCAGTGTTTTGGTTAATTTTACTCTGTTGTTAGATTGATTTTTCTACTTGGCCAACACTAGATATTGGCCTGGCTGGTTACTTGTATGAGAAAGGCTAAGTTAGTTTGTCAGTTTTACTAATTCTTGATATTTCTATGGTTATTTTACATGTAAGAGAGGCTTTTAATCCATCTTCACTCAAAAAGTTTAATTTCTTAATTAAGTATAACCCTAATTAATCTAGTTTATTAATTTCACTAGTTTTCTTCTCAAGTGTATATGTGTGTGTACATGAGTGTATACACACACACACACACACACACACACACACACACATTCTATAATTATATACACAATTATAATCATGGGTCAGCTAAGTGCCTCACCACATACTGAATTAGAAATAGATGCTAATGTCTTTTCAACTACCATAAAAATCTACAACACATTAACACACTTTTTTATGTAGGTAAAAAGAAAAATGATGAATCCACATGACTTTTGGTTAACCACAAATGTGTTTCGAATTTAAGGTAAATTATATTTACCTATTATTCTCTTCAGTGTGGTACTCCAAGTTATAAATTTGCGAGAGTTAGGGTCATCGCATAACTAATATTCAACCGCACTTACCTACATAAAAAAGTGCGTTAATGTATCGGAGATTTTTATGGTAGTTGAAAAGACATTAGCATCTATTTCTAATACAGTACGTGGCGAGGCACTTAGCTGACCCCTGGTTATAATTATGCATATAATTATAGAATATTTTGTATAATTCACCTAAAAAGGATTTTTTAACGTACTGACTATTTGGTAAAATTAATAATTATTAATTAATTAATTAACTAACTAATTTTATTCTCTCTCTATACATATATAAATACAGAGAGAGAGAGAGAGAGAGAGAGAGAAAGAGAGGAGGGGAGCCAAAGAGAAAGAGATAAAGAGTTATAAATGAGAGGCAAAAGCTTATTAGAAAAGGTAATTCTTTGTCAAAGAAGTTAATCCGACATGTTAGAAAGGCTCATTTCTTATTCACCCTGGAACTGATTCTACTTCTAAATCTAATTAATCTTATGGGCTAATCCAATTTCTAAGAGAAGTGTAAGAAAAAAAGAAAGAAAGAAAGAAAGAAAGAAGAAAGAAAAATCAGAGAGGAAGGAGAAAGAGAGAGAATAATGGCGAGAGGTGAGATATGCCAAACAGTAAAATTAATTCTACAACAAAGGGAGTTAATCCTACATGTAAGAGACTTCATACTCTTATTCATGTTAAATATTGCTAATTCGATACACTGGTAGTAAATTTCTCACAATTAAAGTGGTTAATTACACAGTGAAAGACATTAAAACTGTGCTTAATGAATTATTAATTAGTTAATCGCTAAAAATAATCATATTATTCCATGTCACTACGTATGCAATCTTAATTTGATTCATCACTGATTAACTAGTAAAAAGGTAAAGGCTGCCTTAAGTCATGAATGACCATGGGATTGCATCTAGAAAGTTACCTTCTGAGGCACGAGTCTGGGCAAGGTTGTTTGTGGAAGACCAGCAGTTGCTCATCTTTATAGAAAGCCAGCAGTCTCCCCTCTCCATTGCCACCGGTATTATACAAGGGAAAGGTAATCACTAATACAACTTGGCACCAGTGACGTTGCAACTCATTTCTACAGCTGAGTAAACTGGAACAACATGAAATAAAGTGTCTTTCTCAAGAACACAACACACAGCCCAGTCTGGGAATGGAACTCACCACTTTATGATTGTGAGTCCAATGCTCTAACCACTGAGCCATGCGCCTTCGTGGTTTGACAAGTATGTTGAAAGGAGCTCTTTTAACTTGCTGGGTCTGGAAGAAGAGGCAGTGCCCATGGTCTTCACAGGTGCTTCTAGACTGCGGCACCTGTATGAAAGACATTATCAAAGACAGAATTCCAGATGGCTGGCATTCTGGAAGAAAATGTGATTAGTGTAGGTTAGGATTAGGGTGGGTTGGACATGACGAAACTGATGAAAGAAAGAGAGATGAATGAGTTGAGAATGCCTGAATAGAGGTGGCATTAGCCCTGTTAGGTCCTAGGAGCAAGGACCATTATAGTTGTGGTAGAAAAGGCAGAGAGAAGCAACAATACACTTGTGGAAACCAGAGAGCAACCATGAATGACTTTATACCTATTATTTGGATAACCCTTTTCAGGATGTAACCCAGGATGTTTGTGCATGTATCAACAGTACTGTCCCAGATGTGAGAGCAATACTCCATTAAGGTCCTCATCTGAGCTTTGTAGAGTGTCAATAAGGGAACTGAAATACCTACTGGCTCTGAAGGGTAGGGCCAATTGTTGGGGTATGATTCCAGTTATATTAAAGATGTGCTTTCTCCAGAGAAAAGTGTAAAAGTGACCATTGCTAGATGTGGAGGTAAATAAATTATTTTATGTATCTAAGGAAGAGAGTGGAAGGTGAAACTAAACTGTTGGATGCTACTGAATCAAAGGATGAGACAGATGGAGTTCATAGATAGGCACTTTTGAGAAGAGATTCACATGCTAAACATGTTCAATGGCTTTCCTATTGTTGAAGGTGGAACATTGCTTTCACCAAGTTCCTCCAAGAATTCATTGGTGGGTCTCAGAAGAGAGCAGGTCACTGATGAACATAGCTTTGTAGAAACCAAGCTGGTGGTTATTATAGGTGAAGATTCAAGGTATTGGAAAATGTCTTTGTTAAAGCTTGTCTCCTTTACCATAGAGGTATGCTTTCTTAATAAGGTGGGAATAAGATTCAAACATACCTGGAGTTATCTCCCATAACTGTTGTCAGAAAAATAATAATTTTAGACATTGAGCAATGCTGTCTTTTTTCTTCAGGTTACTAGATAGATATTTAATGTTCCATGCATTAAGTATCCATTCATCTATCTTCGCCACCGACTATTCCTGGAAGTGTCATGGGAGTAGAGTCTTCAAGCTCTCACTCAATAGGGTCCTATCCAAAGCAACTGTCATTACTCTTTCCAGCTGGATTTCAAAGTATGACCAACTGATATTATGAACATTATCCAACGTGGTCTACCCCTAGATTTCCTGCTGATTAGCTTGGCTTGAAGTATTCATCTTGTGATTCTTTCCTGTAACATCCTTATCACATGTCTGTAATACCAGTGCTGTGATCTTTCAAAAACAGAGGAGTAGTGGCTCCACCTGGAGAGACTCCCTGTTCTCTGAGTTACATAACCCTGTTGAGTAACATTACTCCAGGGATCAGCACTAATTAACCCTTTAGCATTCAGATTATTCTATCAAATGTAACAATATTTATTCACATTGTTTTGCATAATCTTGTAGCCTTGGGATTTCGATAATATGACTACACTTTTTAGACTAATACTGTATGGGAGGTTGGAGCGGTTGGATATGGCCATATGTGGCCAGTTTAAATGCTAAAGGGTTTAACTAAGCCTATATGTCATGATAACTTTTCACTAAAATAACACTGCGTAACATTATTATTATTATTATTATTATTATTATTATTATTATTATTATTATTATTATTATTATTATTATCATTATTATTATTCAGTAGTTTTATTTTTATAACGTGCTTTCACTTCACTACCGAGCGCAGCTCTGTGCGCATTGGGTATGTGCTGTGGTTTGCTGTGATGCTCTTATGGTTACTGTATTGAAAGTGTTTTGCGTAGGATGTGTGCAGTGCCCAGTAGTGCAATTTTCTGTATGTTATATATATTTGTAAGTCCTGATGTTTTTGTTATGTATTTGTCTGAATATTTTTCTATTATAACTAAGGCGCCCCTATGATAGGAATTGTTTCTGTTTTTAGATTCCACATTCGAATTACCTCTATTTCCAGGTCTTTGTATTTTGAAAGTTTTTCCATTTCTTTTAGAGAAACGTTGTCATCTGCTGGTATTGATACATCAATTAGAAAGCATTTTTTTCCTTCATGATCTTTGACAACTATATCTGGTCTATTGGCCTTAATTTCTCTATCTGTGTGTGTTGGCATATCCCAGAGTATGGTTGCTTTCTCGTTTTCTGTGACCTTTTCTGGCGTGTGTTTATACCATCTTTTTTCTGTTGTTATTCCATAGTGTTGACATAGCTTCCAGTGTATATAGGTCCCAGCTCTGTTGTGTCCGTGAATATATTCCTTCTTAGCCAGGACTGGGCAGCCAGAGATAATATGATTTATTGTATCTTGTCCATCGCCACATATTCTGCAGTTACTTGTTATGTTTCTTTTCATTATATGTTTTTGGTAATTTCTGGTGGGGAGGCTTTAGTCTTGTGTAGCAATTAAAAATCCTTCAGTCTCTGAAGGTTTATTATTATTATTATTATTATTATTATTATTATTATTATTATTATTATTATTATTATTATTGTCTTTGGTCTGTAAGTGTTATTTCCTACTTGCTTCTATCTAGAAATTAAAGGAAATGACTATTATTCCCTTCAGACTTTGCTTTTGTGATCTGGACATCAATGTTCTGAAGTTGACCTATTTTACATTACATTTCAGACAGATTCAGCACTGAATTGCTGAAGCAGAAATATCATTATAGCAAATATTCTGCTCAATACCACAGATTTGCTTGTTAGTTGCTTGAACTAACCACTTGAGCATGTTCCTTAGTGATTGACAAGATGTGTGTCTCTGATGATGAGCAGGTGTAGTGGGGGAGTATCATAACTATGTGTTGAAAGGGATTCTATGAAGTTTGAATAAATGTAACACAAGCAAAATTTGAAGGAAATATTAGCCATTTTTCATACTTTCCAAGGGTAAGCAAATAGGAAATAACAGTTGCTAGCCAAGGACAAAAATCGTGTTACACAGGGTAATCATCATTTTAACATCAACTTTTCCATTCTTACATAGGTCAGATAAAATTTGAACCAATATTCACTGCTTTCTAGTTAAGGTGATATTTCACTTGATTCTTTGAATAACAAACAGCTCAATGGCTGGACATGTTTTCATGACATATTGTCCTCAATAACTTTTTTTATGGATGATGATTATGTTTTGAAGCAGTACATAAACTACATTAAGACAAGAGGAGCACACACACACACACACACACACACACACACACACACACACGTTCCCGGTTTTCCATACAAAAGTATTACTTTGCATGGAACCAAGTGAGGGTTGGCAACTTGAAAGACACTTAGCTATAGAAAATCTGCTGCAAAGAATTCCATCCAACCCATGCAAGCATGGAAAAGTGGAGTGATGATGGTGATGATGTGTGTGTGTATGTGTGCATATGTGTGTGTGTGTGTGTTATCATCATCATTATCATCATCATTTAACGTCTGATTCCTCTGCTGGATGGCTTGACAGGAGATGACCACCAGCTGAAGGGCTGTTCAGGCTCCCTGTCTGTTATGGCTTCTGTGGCTGGATGCCCTTCCTAACACCAACCAATTTACAGAGTGTACTGGGTGCTTTTGCACAGAGCCAGCACAGGTGCTTTTTATGTGACACCAGCACCTATGAGCCTGCAAGATAAAGGATGCTCAGCTGGAGAAGGTTGCAGGGGCGGGGGAAGCCTGTATGCAAGGACAACCACGCTTTTACTTAGCTTGATATATCTCTTCAAGCACAGCAAACAGCCAGGAGTGTCAGCCCCCTGTCATCCCCTCTGTGAGTTCCAGTGTCTGTAGATTCTTTCTCACTACCTTAACCCACATCTTCCTGAGTCTATCCCTTATATATATATATAAAAAAAATATGTAGATATGTTGGAGTTAGGAAATCAATATTCGAAACTTTCAAAAGGATACATATTTTTTATATCACATATAAAAATGTAGAAAAAATTATATTATATATATAAAAAATAGATGTAGAAATATAATAATAAATATATGCACTCACACATACATATTTTTATATTTAAACTTATATATTTATTATTATATTTCTACATCTATTTTTTTTTATATATAATATAATTTTTTCTACATTTTTATAACTTAAGGCAAAAAATGTGATATAAAAAATATATATTCTTTTGAAAGATTCGAATATTAATTTCCTAACTACAACATATCTACATGTGTTTTTTATAAATATATATATATATATATATATATATATATATATATATATATATATATATATATAATAGCTCGTATTAACTGTATTAATATTTTAAAATTTATAAAAAAAAATTTTAATATTATTGATACCATAATATATACGAGCACTCAATATAAATTCAGCATATCATATTCCTATTGAATATTTCTAATTAATGAATTTATATATATATATATATATATAATGTACTGTTCTGTTATTGGTGTAATCAACAAAAAAAGTGCTCCAAAGCACTCGGCCATGCTGTGTATGGCCTGAAATATTGCTTGGAAATAGTTGGTGCACTATACAAGTTTGTCCAACCACCTTGTTTCCACACCATGGAACTAATAGTACCTCGATTTT
>NC_142936.1:44830277-44850277 GCF_046866305.1 Octopus bimaculoides
CACACACACATATATGTATGAATATATATAGATTTATATTTATCTACACACATACATACATACATAGACACATGAAGCTTTTGATAGTTTTCATAGGCTACAATACACACATAGAAACAAACCCAAGAATTTGAGTTTCTTCTGAATCACATCACCATCTTTGTACCTACAATGTTATTTTATTTAAAAAAAAAAAAAGGAGTTCAGTTGGTTTTTAACAAAATGGCTAGTTTTAATAAGAAAGAGGAGAAAGAGAGAAAGAGAGAATGCAGAAGACAAACCTTTAGGAAGTACTTCCACATTTCTTTTGCTGATCCCTTTTTCCTGTAAGATGGTGTTATATACACATAGCGTAGATTCAGAATTGGTCCAGTCTCAGTAGAGAATGCATGAGAATAGAGGAGAAATCCAGTTAGATGTAATGGACCATCTGTAAAGAAAAAAAACAATATGAAGAAGAATTTTAAATGAATTGAAGGCTGAAATATGAGTGGTAGAATTTATGTTTATAAAAAGCCAACACAACACCTGTATCTTTTGGAAGCATTGTTTCATGCTCAGAATTTCTGAAGGATGGAATAAACTACCCACATCAGTTGTTAGCTGTTTTTGTTGTTGGCACTCCGTCGCTTACGACGTCGAGGGTTCCAGTTGATCAGATCAACGGAACAACCTGCTCGTAAAATTAACGTGCAAGTGGCTGAGCACTCCACAGAAACGTGTACCCTTAACGTAGTTCTCGGGGATATTCAGCGTGACACAGTGTGACAAGGCTGACCCTTTGAATTACAGGCACAACAGAAACAGGAAGTAAGAGTGAGAGAAAGTTGTGGTGAGAGAGTACAGCAGGGTTCGCCACCATCCCCTGCCGGAGCCTCGTAGGGCTTTAGATGTTTTCGTTCAAAAAACACTCACAACGCCCGGTCTGGGAATCGAAACCACGATCCTATGACCGCGAGTCCGTTGCCCTAACCACTAGGCCATTGCGCCTCCACTGTTAGCTGTAGTGACACTACATCCTTCAAAACTTCCATGCCTTCTGAAATTTGCCAACAGTACTCCTGATGCCCTCCCCCGACTCTGTTTTTTTTAAAAACTCATTCACTGTTCATTTCCTGTGCATATTCTCTGTACTGTTCATGCAGTTTTGGTTCCTTTTTCAGATGAGTTGTAGTGCACCTGAGCACTGTATACCATAAGTTCATTATTATTTTTATAAATTTTTGTATCAAATGTTTGTAGATATTTTTTTTTAATATGGGCCATCAGTAATTTCTTTAGGTACTAGAATGTTTTTCCTCCTCTGTTATCTTTAGAGCTATTTGCTACAAGTAACCATTTACCTGTGAAGTAGGAAGAAAGCCTGCTTTTTGGTTGGTTTACTCAAGCAAACTGGAGTAAACAGAGTTATGTACCTTGCTCAGGGAAGTAAAAGAATGGCTGCAAAAAAACATTTTGAACCTCCAGTGAATATAAATATATGTGTGTGTGTATATATACACACGTACATATATACCATCATCACCATCATCATCATTTAACGTCCGTTGTCCATGCTGGTATGGGTTGGACAGTTTGATTAGGGTTGGTAAGCTGAGGGGTTGCACCAGACTCTAGTTTGATTTGGCATGCTTCCTATGGCTGGATACCTTTCCTAATGCTAACCACACCATATATATGTACATATGTACATATATATATATGTACACACACACATATACATATATATATATACATACGTATATATATATATATATATATATATATATATATATACATACATTACATACATATATGTATTTATACATGTATGTATGTATGTATCTATGTATGTGCATTTGTATATATGTATGTTTGTGTCATCATCATCATCATCATCATCATCGTTTAACGTCCGCCTTCCATGCTAGCATGGGTTGGACGATTTGACTGAGGACTGGTGAAACCGGATGGCAACACCAGGCTCCAATCTAATTTGGCAGAGTTTCTACAGCTGGATGCCCTTCCTAACGCCAACCACTCAGAGAGTGTAGTGGGTGCTTTTACGTGTCACCCGCACGAAAACGGCCACGCTCGAAATGGTGTCTTTTATGTGCCACCCGCACAAGAGCCAGTCCAGGGGCACTGGCAACAATCTCGCTCGAAAACCCTACAAAGGCCAGTCAGGCGGTACATATATATATATATATATATATATATATATATGTATATATGTCTGTACGTATTGTCGTCGTCGTTTTACGTCCGCTTTCCATGCTAGCATGGGTTGGACGATTTGACTGAGGACTGGTGAAACCAGATGGCTACACCAAGCTCCAATCTGATTTGACAGTGTTTCTACAGCTGGATGCCCTTCCTAAAGCCAACCACTCAGAGAGTGTAGTGGGTTCTTTTACGTGTCACCCGCACGAAGGCCAGTCAGGCGGTACTGGCAAAGGCCATGCTCATCTCACTCGAGAAACCTCATGTGTCACCCGCACAAGAGCCAGCCCAGGGGCACCAGCAATGATCCCGCTCGAAAAATCCCAGAACGCCACACAAGAGCCAGTTCAGCGGCACCGGCAACGATCTCGCTCGAAGAAATTTCATGTGTCACCAGCACAAGAGCCAGTCCAGGGGCACTGGCAACGATCTCGCTTGAAAAACCTCATGTGTCACCCACACAAGAGACAGCCTAGGGGGTGTGTATATATATATATATTCATGTATATTTCTTTTATGCGTTTAATCCATGTGACTTCAGTCATGCTGGAGTACCTCGAATATAATCAAATAACAGTATGAAATAAGGCAATTGAATTAAGGAAAATGAAAAAGCAAATAATAATAAAGCATTTTTAACATAATCACAATGTTATAAATTCGAGGGGAAACAGTTTAGTCAAATGTATTGACTTCAGATGGACAAAAGGCAACATTCAGCACATTGGGATTTGAACTCAGAACATAAGAACCTGCAACAAATACTCAAAAACTCTAATTTTTAATTTGCTCTACAGTTTGGATACTGACTCAAGCACTGAGAGGTTTCATGCATAGCATTTATGTAACATATATATATATAGGAGTGGCTGTGTGGTAAGTAGCTTGCTTACCAACTACATGGTTCCAGGTTCAGTCCCACTGCGTGGCACCTTTGGCAAGTGTCTTCTACTATAGCCTCAGGCTGACCAAAGCCTTGTGAGTGGATTTGGTAGACTGAAACTGAAAGAAGCCCGTCGTATATATGTATATATACATATATATATATATATATATATATATATATATATATATATATATATATATATATATATATATATGTATGTGTGTGTTTATGTTTGTGTGTCTGTGTTTGTCCCCCCCAACATCACTTGACAACCGATGCTGGTGTGTTTATGTCCCCGTAACTTAGTGGTTCGGCAAAAGAGACCGATAGAATAAGTACTAGGCTTACAGGGAATAAGTCCTGGGATCGATTTGCTTGACTAAAGGTGGTGCTCCAGCATGGCCACAGTCAAATGATTGAAACAAGTAAAAGAGAGTAATATCATCATATAAATAATGTGTGTGTGTGTGTGTGTGTGTGTGTGTGTGTGTGCGTGTGTGCATGCATGTGAGATGTGTGGCCTAGGGGTTAGGGTGTTGCACTCATGATCTAGTACTCTTTTACTCTTTTATTTGTTTCAGTCATTTGACTGCGGCCATGCTGGAGCACCACCTTTAGTCGAGAAAATCAACCCCAGGACTTATTCATTGTAAGCTTAATACTTATTCTATTGGTCTCTTTTTGCCGAACCGCTAAGTTACGGGGACGTAAGCACACCAGCATCGGTTGTCAAACGATATTGGGGAGACAAGCACAGGCACACAAACATATACACACACATACATATATATATATATATATATATATATATATATATATATATATATATATATATATACATATATACGACAGGCTTCTTTCAATTTCCGTCTACCAAATCCACTCACAAGGCTTTGGTCGGCTCGAGGCTATAGTAGAAGACACCTGCCCAAGGTGCCACGCAGTGGGACTGAACCCAGAACCATGCGGTTGGTAAGCAAGCTACTTACCACACAGCCACTCCTGCGCCTAGTGATCATAATTTAAATTCCTAGACTGGGTGGTGCATTGTTTTCTTGAGCAAAACACTTCATGTCATGTTGCTTTGCAACTACTTCACCACCAGGCATGTAGTACACAGTGCACCTCTTCAGACAATGTTGATTGATGGAGAGAGTGAGCTAATGTGATGCACAAATATTTAATCACCATAAACAAATCGTTTGTGCAACTTGTTTGACAAAAAGTAAACACTCATACATTGTCTTTGACGGGGAAAGCCCATCATATATTTATATTTATATCTGTGTATGTGTGTGATTTTGTGTGTGTGTGTGTGATTTTGTGTGTGTTATTTTGTGTGTGTGTGTGTGTGTGTGTGTGTGTATCTAATATAACAAATGTGAAAACTAATTTGTGTGTCAGTGTGTCACACTTCGACCCCCACCTCTCTCACGATTCATTGACACTCCTATTATTGCTCATATTGGGGTGAGAGTAATAGTAGGCATAGAGACCATGAGAATCGTGGTGAAGACAGAGACAGAGAGAATGAAAAAGAGAGCGAGAGAAAGAGGGACTGAACACTGAACTAAGATGCTGAACTAACACACTGAACACACACATTTAGCCTTTTTGTGATGGTAATGGGGGTGATAGTAATAGTATGAGCTGTAGTTGTGATAGAAGCAGAGGCGGTAGTGATGATGGGGGAGGTGGGGGAGGAGGAGGAGGAGGAGGAGGAGGAGGAGGAGGAGGAGGAGGAGGAGGAGGAGGAGGAGGAGGTGGTGGTGGTGGTGCTGGTGGTGGTGGTGCTGGTGGTGGTGGTGCTGGTGGTGGTGGTGCTGGTCAGGGATGAGAGTAAGTAAGGTGAAAGACAGTGGTGATGGTGGTGGAGGGGAAGGTGGCGAAGTCAATGGTATTGATGGTGATGGCATCAGAAGTCTGAATGGTATGTGTATGGCAGATGTGGTGGCGATGGTTGTTTATCATGCAGCTTTGCAATAAGTTCCAAGTTGACAAATTATATTATTGTTTTGATGCAAATTATTCATTGCTTGAAAAATATTGTTCAAGTGTAATAAAATTTAATATGTAATCAATGCATGAAGTGTCACTGTTGGACTCAAGGCCTAATGAAGAGCCCTCCACAGGAATGAGCTTGAAAGCCGCCCTATTGGGTGGCTTTTAAGCTAGTATATATATATATATATCTTTTATCCTTATATATATATATCCTTATATATATCCTTATATTTATCCTTATATATATATATATATATATATATATATATATATATATATATATATATTTTATCCTGGTGCACCATCTGTAGTTACTTGGTGTTGTTTCCAATAATGTTTTTGGTGAAGCAGCGAGTTGGACAGAGCTGCTCTTCTTTGCGTCTCCTGCCATGATGTGGCTTCATCTGGTATCTCAGATAGAAACCTGTCCAGACATTCCTTGAAAACTTCCACATCAACACCATGTAGATCTCTACGGTTGCCTGGATGGATGTTGAACAATTGCAGGCCCTTGAAACCCAGACTATTGCAGTACTGTGTCCTTATTTTAGATAGAGAAGACAGGATCTTTGGTATGATGCAGTGCCATCCAGTTCAAGGATTGGTATAGCTGTCAATTCCAAAAGTGGGAGCTAAACCCACCAAGATCTTCCAAATATATATCATTGCATATTTCTCTCATCTTCTCTGCAGGGAATAGAGACTCAGCTCCTTTTGCCTCTCTCAGTAGCCCATCTTTTGCACCAAGTCAATCTTCTTTATGTATTGGTGCTGGATTGCTTCAAGTTCCACAGTTTGTTTCACACTCTCTGGGAACCATATTTGGGAGCAGTAGTCCAAGCAGCTGAGAATGAAATTCTTCCATGGGAGTAACAGTGCTTCTCTTTTCCTGGTTCTGAATGTCCTCAGAATCCAGCCAACCACTTGCCTGCACAGTGTTGCAATAATAAAGAAGTTCTTACAGAAAATAATAAAGAAGTTCTTACGGCCTTCTACCATGCCATATATTTCCCCACAAATAAATCTAATACTGTACAAACCTACTTAAACTGGAGACAGAAACACCTTGAAGTATAACTCTACATAGACAGTAACAAACTTGCCAATGTCAGAAGAAACATTATGAAAAAGAAATTACTAACTGAAGTAGAGATTGACCAAATTAAACAAGCAGTAAGGGATAAAAGGAACGAAGCTGCGGCTAAAGAAGATACTACAGAGGAAATAATTATAGACCATCCTGGTACTTATTCTATTGATCTCTTTTGAAGAGTTGCTAAGTTACAAGGATGTAAACATACCAGCATACATATATGTATATGGGTGTGTGGCTTCTTTGAGTTTCTGCCAACCAAATCCACTCACAGGGCTTTGGTTGACCTCAGGCTATAGTAGAAGACACTTGCCCAAGAAGGTACTACAGTGAGATTGAACCTGAAACCATGTGGTTGAGAAGTAAGCTTCTCACCACACAGTCACACCTACACCTATTTACTCATAGTTATTTATAAGTCTATCTACTTTGAGTATCATCATTAAAAATTATTTATTTCATATCCCTTGAGGTTTCTAAATTCATTATAAGAGTGATAACTTCCTCAACTTCTGTGAGTACTAGATACAATATCAATACAAGAGTGATAACTGTTTCTTATCTCCGAAGTGCCACAAGGATTAAGTCGATTACATTGACCCCAGTGCGTAATGGTACTTAATTTATCAACCCCAAAAGGATGAAAGGCAAAGTTGACCTTGGCAGAATTTGAACTCAGAACATAATGGTAGACGAAATACCGCTAAGCATTTTGCCCGGTGTGCTAACGATTCTACCAGCTCACCACCTCAAACAAAGTAGTGTCTAGAAAAGCACTTGGAGAGCGCAGACCTCTGCCAAGCAGCTCATTTTAAGATAGATACGCGAATAAAATTACTAATAGAGAAACGAAAATAAACTTTGGAAACAGCAACGCCACCATAGGTTAAGTGGAAATGATAAACGTGTTTTCAAGGTAGATAATCAAAGAATGTAACGTAATACTTCATGTAAAGTAAATATAACAAATGTAAAATCCTTCAAGAATCCATAAAAATTCCCAGATCACTACCAAAACTTCATCATCTGTTCCTTGTGTCATTACCAACTTTTCCTGTAAGTTTCATCAAATACTGTTCTCAACTTTTTGAGTTATTTTGCACACAGACGGATAGACGGACAAACCAACTTCGATGAAAACATAACCTCCTTCCTTGGCAGAGGTAATAATAAATGAAAGAAGCAGCTCATTCTTCCCACAATACTTGCCTTGACCCAGACATTGGCAACCCACACTATACTACTACCAACCTGAGAGTACTAGCTGTCTGTACTCCAGTGAGTACTGGGAACATTATCAATACTAAAGTTCAAAAGACTTAAAGATTTTGGTACTGAATCATCAAACATATTTTCAATTGCATTTATACATATTAATACATCTGCATTTAGACAGTCATATTGCCAAGTGTAAGTGCATGTGATGTACATGTGTGTGTGTGTATGTGTGTGCGTGTGTGTGTGTGTTTGTACGTGTATGTATGTGTGTTTGTGTGTGTGTTTGTGTGTGTGTGTGTGTTTGTATATGTATGTGTTTGTGTGTGTGTGAGTGTATGTGTGTGTTTGTGTACATGTGTGTGTTTGTGTACATGTGTGTGCATGTGTGTTTGTGCATGTGTGTGTGTGCATGTGTGTGTGTGCATGTGTGTGTGTGCATGTATGTGTGTGTGTGTTTGTGTGTGTGTGTGTGTGTATGTTTGTGTGTGTGTGTGTGTGTATATGTGTGTGTGTGTGTATGCATGTGTGTGTAGGAGTTGGTTTTATAGAAGTGAGGTGAATGAAGAAGAAAAGGGCAGAAGCTTTTCTGCAGGAAATGTGATGGTGATAATGATGATGGCGGTGAATTGCAGAAAAGGAATTGATAGATAGGAAAGACAATGGTGGACTTAGTTGCAGTAATAAGAGTAGGTGGCAACGATACTGACAGCGGTGGTGGTGGTGATGATGGTGATGAAGAAGAAGAGGAGGAGGATGTTGATGATGATGATGATGATGATGATGATAATAGTGATGGTGATAATAATGATAATATACCGATGATGATGATAATGATAATGGTGGCGGTATTGGTGTTGATGATGATGATGATAATGCTGACCATGACAGTGATGAAGAAGATAATGCCGATGAGAATGATGATGACGAATGATGCTGATGATAGTGATGATGACAATGACGATGATGATGATGATGACTAAGGCAACAACAATGTCAATGATGTCAGCTACAAGAGACAGCGATCTTGATGATGACGGTGATGATGATGATGATGATGATGATGATGATGATGACAATGGTTATTGGAAGGAAATGATGAAACTGATAAGTTTTTTTATTTTTTTATTTCTATTTTTTAAAAATTTTTTATTTCTTTATTATTATCAATATTTTTTTGGTCCAGACATAACTCTGCTTTGATTCAAATGTGTTGATTCAAAAATTCTTGACAAAAATAGAATCTTTCGGAAATATCTTATCTCCTATCATTTATAGAAATTGAATTAAGAAATAATTTTGATGGTTTATTCCAGTCTGCACCTCATTTTACAATAATAGATATATTTTTACTTATCCACTTACACTGGTTGGTTCTATTGAATTCAGAAACACTGGATAATTTTATTGAATTCTAAAATACTGACTGATTCTATTAAATTCCAAAATACTGTATGATTTTATTGAATTCCAAAAGACTTCTAAGACAAGGTTATGACTCTTTAGCAGAGTTCCCAGAACAGACAATGACATGGCACCAACTTTGTATTCTACATTTTTAGACATTATGATTATAAACGCTGTATTTAAGGATGAATATTTCATTTGTGTTGGCAGTGTCAGATTTAGCCTTCAAGAACCACTTCAGAAAACTCTTGGTGTAACTTCAAGAAGTTATATAAAGTAAGGAAGGTCCCTTGTTAAAAGATTACACTTTAATGTCTCAAAAACATTGAAAATATTGTTTAAAAGTTATTTTGAGGCCCTTTTTGTTTCTACCCATCTCTTTTGCTGAAACATTAAGTTATGGGGATTTAAACAAACCAAAACTAGTTGCCAATTGGTGGGAGGAACAAATACAAGTACGTACACATACATATATGTGCACACACACACACACACACACACACACACACACACACACACACACACACACACACACACACACACACACACACATGTACACACATACAATTATTATCAGTATTATTTAATGTTTGTTGTGAATGCTGGCATGGGCTGGACAGTTTGACTAGAGGTTGCAAGCTGGAGAACTGCACTAGGCTCCAGTCTGATTCGGTGTGGTTTCTATGGCTGGATGCCCTTACTAACACCAACCACTTTACAGAGTGTGCTGGGTGCTTTTATGTGGCACCACACAAGTGCCATTACATGAGTGCTTTTTACATGGCACTGGCACAAGACTCTTGCAGGCCAATCCTCTTCCCCAGGGGAGCATCCTTAGTGCTTCTGCTGTGGAGTATGGGTTTTCTTGAGTACAACAAGGCACCAGATATTTTGACCCTTTGTCAGCTTGTTTGAAAGGTTCAGCATCCTGAGGTTGTCCTTCAGTATTTTGTCCCATGTTTTCTTGGATTTCCCCCTTCCACATGTTCCATCTACCTTGAGAGATTGGCTCTTCTTTATGGACCTGTTGGTATCCATCTGCATCCTGAAGCGATAATAGAAGACACTTGCCAAAGGTATGATTCAGTGGAACTGAATCCAAAACTATGTGGATTATAAGTCTGTAAGGTTCAACATGTTGAGTTTATAACTAAATCTGGTACTGTGTATAGTCTTAAATTACTCAAGGAATTTCAGATCTGATCCCTTTATAAATATGTGATTTGACCCAATGATGTAGACTGAGTGGTCTGGTTATTTTCATAGAGCAAAGTAGCCAAATATCTTTAACTGAAATGTTTCCATTTTTTCTTTTATATAATCATGTAAGATGTGCAGCTGTGGCTGTGTGGTTAAGAAGCTTGTTTCTAAGTCATATGGTCTTCAGTTCAAACCCACTGTCTGTCACTTTGGGCAAGTGTCTTCTTCTATAGGCAGGGCTGATTAAAGTCTTGTGAGTAAAGTTGACAGACAGAAACTGAAAGAAGCTTGTTGTACATGTGTGTGTGTGCAGATGTAATGTGTGTGTGTATGTGTGTGTAATGTCTGGATAGTACCTTTTTAAAATCAATCTTGAAATGGAGTAAAGCAGAGTTGACCTCAGTGATATTTGGACTCAGAGAGTCTTGGCAGTCAGAGCAGATAACCATGAGTCATTCTATTCAGTGTTTTAATAACTCTACCAATTCATTGCTATTGCCTAATTAGCTACTTTATATCACAGATATAACCAAATAGATCTGATTAGAGATATCAAACAATAACAATAAAAAACAACTATATAGTTTTCATACCTTCAAATGCATTTATATGAATGAAAAAATAGAATAATTTATTGGGAAATATGTATAAAACAAGGAAGATTAACTGGCTACCATCTTTCTTCCTTGATTATTGTGCACAATGTATCTCACTATGTAATGTAGAATATATTTCTCTTCAATAGGCACAGGCGGTAAGAAGTTTACTTTCCAACTACATGGTTCCGGGTTCAGTCCCACTGCGTGGCATCTTGGGCAAGTGTCTTCTGCTATAGGTTTGGGCTACCCAAAGCCTTGTGAGTATATTGGGTGGACAGTAACTGAAAGAAGCCTGTTGTATATATATATATATATATATATATATATATATATATATATATATATATATATATATATACATATCTAGGTGTGTGTGTGTCTTTGTGTGTTTGTGTTTGTCACTGCTTGGCAACCAGTGTTATGTTTACATACCCATAACTTAACAGTTCAGCAAAAGTGCCCAACAGAATAAGTACCAGGCTTAAAGAAAGAGAAAAAATAAGTACTGGGGGCGATTCATTCAACTAAAATTCTTCAAGGTGGTGTGGCTACAACCTGATGACTGAAATAAGTAAAAGATAAATGATATGAAGTCATTGATATTTCAAATTAAGAAATGTATTTGGAAAATTTTGTTGTTAAGGGTGGGCAGTTTTTCTCTGCCTAATGACTTTGGTGAGACTGACAGGACTAAAAACAGACACTTCCCTCCGTGGCCAAGCTCCCTCCTTGACTTCCGTTTGAAAAGAAAGGTGAGGTTTGGGAGATAGGTGCTGCCTCATGAGCTCATTGTAATGGAGCAGCGGTAATTAAAGAGGCTTCTATTAGGAACCACCACCGATCTCACAGACTGATATACTTATACATGCCATTTTAGCTTGGATTCTATAACTGGGTGGCCTTTTTATATATATGTAATGACATGATTGAGATGAGAGGCTGAAAATAACGATGAAGTCTGCATCATGATGATGCATCATAGAAATGAATGAGTGAAGAACTATTAGTTATAAAAATGGCCATTTATTTAGTTGATTATAAAATAAAAACGACAGCATTGCCTTGTGTTTTTTTTTTTTTTTGCATGTATATACATGTTGGTGGTTTGTTGCAGTAAAATATTTTCTGGTTCCATGGATTCTTTGCATGTGGGAGCTAGCTTCATTGTCTGCTGCTAGAGATGGAGAAACAATGAGAATTGTGTTATGAAACAAAGAGTATAAGCAGTGTGTTGTCCCTCTCATTTCCATTCAGCTGAGATGCTCTTAGCCAAAAAGCAGAAACTAAAGAGGTTCAACAAACCTCTCGTTGGGTATACTTAAAGTTTGGCAACTAAAGTAGGTCAATCCTAAAAATAAAGATTGACCTTTATACAACCACAGAAGGTCCCAGAGGTCAAATCATCTTCAATGATTTCCAAGTGCAGAGAGGAGAAAAAGACTGGAAATATGTCTGACAATCAATAAAATTGTGGATTCATTTCAAATCTTCTCAGCTGCTGTAGTTGGTCCCTAAATATATATACTCTCTCTTTACTTGTTTCAGTCATTTGACTGCAGCCATGCTGGAGCACCGCCTTTAGTCGAGCAAATTGACCCCAGGACTTATTCTTTGTAAGCCTAGTACTTATTCTATCAGTCTCTTTTGCCGAACCACAAAGTTACGGGACGTAAACACACAACCATCGGTTGTCAAGTGATGCTGGGGGAACAAACACAGACACACAAACATATACACACGCATACATATACATATACATATATATATACGATGGGCTTCTTTCAATTTCCGTCTACCAAATCCACTCACAAGGCTTTGGTCGGCCTGAGGCTATAGCAGAAGACGCTTGCCCAAGGTGCCATGCAGTGGGACTGAACCCAGAAATTTGTGGTTCATAAGCAAGCTACTTACCACACAGCCACTCCTGCACCTATATGCATGCATTCTTCAATTTACAGAAAATATCTACAAAAAGTTCCACTTTCATGAAAATTATAAAGTAAGATCAATAATTTGGAGATACAGACTATAATTCTGTACTTATGGAAACTCTGGTCAATTTTAACAATCTTAAAAACTAAAATCAAGACACATAGTTTCTCAAATCTTGCCAGCACCTATGCTTCCCATGCATCAATTCAGCTGATCTAATTCTTACAACTGACTTTAAATCAGGCAGTATCTTCTTTCATATCACTTCTTTCTTTTACTTTCTCATTTATATTTTTGCACCCTAAGTAATAAGAAACTATTTTTTCTGCCAATTCATTGCTATTGCATAATTAGCTACTTTATATCACAGATATAACCAAATAGATCTGATTAGAGATATCAAACAATAACAATAAAAAACAACTGTATAAGTTTTCATACCTTTAAACATATTTATATGAATGAAAAAATAGAACAATTCATTGGGAAATATGTATAAAACAAGGAAGATTAACTGGCTACCATCTTTCTTCCTTAGTTATTGTGCACAATATATCTCATTATGTAATGTAGTATATATTTCTCTTCTGTAGGCACAGCTGGTAAGAAGTTTACTTTCCCAACTACATGGTTCCAGGCTCAGTCCCACTGCGTGGCACTTTGGGCAAGTGTCTTCTACTATAGCCTTGGATTCTGCTGTTTTAAAATTTGGTGTGGATTTCTTTGCTTATGACAGCTACTGTTGTGATAACTACAAATAGGTAGTACATACAATACATTACAAATTATCAGGATGGCTGGAAAGAGCCCATCAAATGGAAGTGAAAGGGATAGTAGTAGTAGTAGTTGTAGTAGTAGTGGTGGTGGTGGTGGTGGTGGTGGTGGTGGTGGTGGTGGTGGTGGTGGTGGTAGTAGTAGTAGTAGTAGTAGTAGTAGTAGTATGCAAAGAAGTCATAAAGGGATTTATGTTGGACATCAAACTTGATATTTCACAAAGGGTTGATGTGAGAGACAAACTCAATCATAGAATAAAAACAACAAAGCTTGCAACAACTAAAATGGAAACAAAATGCAATAAAAAAAGCAAAAAATTAAGTAATGCGTACACATAGTTACTCTAAACGCCTAGATATTGATTTTTCACAGATCTGAAGTAATACTTTAAATGGAATGGTTCTTGAGTAGGAGGATCAACAATCAGACTGATTATAATGTGTTCATAAACACAATGACCATTCAAGCAAAAGTCAAAAGTTTGTATGATAATTTGCAAACGGAATGGAAAGTGTAATTTCTGATGTAAAAACTTTTCAGACCAGTAAAAAAGACAGGTCTGAAAAAAGTTTTAGAGACACTTTTTTTCTTTTCCTATAAAATAAATATGACAAGATAAGCTGCCAGTGTTGATACTAATTTCACTGGGAAATGAATCTCAATTAATAACATGACAGTCAATACAGAAATAGGTTTTCTTTTGTAGAATTCAGCATTACGCCAAAATTTTCTGGAATGCAGAATTCCATAAGAATGGGATATATCAACCCCCCCCCCCCACACACACACATGTAGGCGTAGAGTGGCTGTGTGGTAAGTAGCTTGCTTATGAACTACATGGTTCCGGGTTCTGTCCCACTGCATGGCACCTTGGGCAAGTGTTTTCTACTATAGACTCAAGTCGACCAAAGCCTTGTGAGTGGATTTGGTAGACAGAAACTGAAAGAAGCCCATCGTATATATATATATATATATATATATATATATATATATATATGTATGTATGTATGTATGTATGTGTGTGTATATGTTTGTGTGCCTGTGTTTGTATCCCCAACATCGCTTGACAACCGATGAGACCAGTAGAATAAGTACTAGGCTTACAAAGAATAAGTCCTGGGGTCAATTTGCTCGACTAAAGGCGGTGCTCCAGCATGGCCACAGTCAAATGACTGAAACAAGTAAAAAAGTAAAAGAAGTATATATATATATATATATACACACACATACATATATATATATATATACATATACATATATACACATATATTTATATATATCATCATCATCATCATCATCATCCTTTAATACTTTAATATCTGTTTTCCATGCTGGTATGGGTTGGACAGTTTGACTAGAGCTGGAAAACCAGAGAGCTGCATCAGGTTCCATCCAATCTGATTTGGCTTGGTTTCTATGGTTGGATGCCCTTCTTAATGGTAACCACTTTACAGTGTGTGCTGGGTACTTTTAATGTGGAACCAGTGTGAGTGCCTTTACATGGCACCAACATAGGACTCTTGCAGGCCAATCCTCTTCACCAGGAGATGCAGCGTTAACACTTCTGCTCTAGAGGATGGGTCCTCTTGAGTGCAGCAAGGTGTCTGGTATCTTGGTCCGTTGTCATTTTATCTGAAAGGTTCAGCGTCCTTAGGTCATCCTTCAGTACTTCATCCCTTGTCTTCCTGTGTTTCCCTATGTATGTATGTATGTATGTATGTATGTATGTATGCCTTTAAATGCTTCCCAAATAAACATGCACTTCATTTTAAAGACTTCAAGGATGTTATTAGGTGATGTATAAGCATTCGCCTCTGAGTGCACTACTTTATATAGCAGAAACAGCTGTAAGCTAATGAAGTTAGTAGTTACACAACTCTCATTCTTTATCATGTTATTAATTTCATATCATGCTCTGTAATCACCTAACACTTTATTCAAAAGCATATGTACATTGGGTTCTGACAACTCATTTTCAGTATCACTACGCTTGAGTAAAATTATATACTAGCTGAAGTACCTGTCCTTTGGACGGTTTAAGTTGCTCTTGGATCAGCTCATTAACTTATCAAAAGTCAAATTACCCACGTTTGAACTACTCTGCAGTATTTTCTACAAAGTATTTAGGTGAATAGTGCACATTTTTTAGCGCCAGTCGAAATTATTATCAGCTTAAAAAAAGATACATTTATTATTATACTTTCTATAAAAAATTGTCGACTATATAAGATTGTACAAATGAAAGAAAATATAAGTTGTCATGAATTATGAGAACAAAAGTTTTGAAATCGAACCCAATCTGTTTGGAAACCAAAGCAGTGAAAAACAATGACAATGTGAAGTAAAAAAAATTAAAGACTAAAGCTAGAAATTAAAATTGTAAGCCCTATGATTCCGACGGACGGCCTTAGTATAAGTGAAAAGAACGAATACAGATTAGTGCTTTAAGGCCTTACCTCAGAGGGTTAAACATTTTGGAAATAACTCCATTAATTTACTCAAAGCTTGGTGAGCGAACAATTGACAGTTTACTTACTGAAACAACGCTTTATGTTTGTAAACAGGAATGCAATAAAAATGAAATACAAGAAGTGTGATATTGTTTTCATTTTTCATAACTGTTACCCATGTTTGAACTAACCTGCATAATTTTCTACAAACAATTTAGGTGAATAGTGCACATTTTTTAGCGCCAGTCAAAGTTATTATCAACTTTAAAAAAGATACATTTATTATACTTCCTATAAAAAATGACTATAGCTTTATATATAAGATATATATATATATATAAGATATATATATATATATATATATATATATATATATATAAAAGGGGTTTGTATGATAGTGTATAGAGGAATATATTATTCAAAAGAATTCCAACTCTGTTTTTTATGTCTTATTTATATTCTTATAAAATTAATGTAGAATATAGAATATATAGTATATATAGTAAAATGAAATGAAGAATTGATTGTCTTATAGAATAAATGAAATATTGAATATAAAATATTAAATATTAAAGGACTAATATACTTTCTTGCATTTTAGCAGACTTCAAGGTCCCATGTTGCGACAGGAATCATTCATATCACAGCATGGGACCTTGAAGACTGCTATAATGCAAGAAAGTATACTAGTCCTTTAATATTTAATATTTAATATTCAATATTTCATTTATTCAATAAGACAATCAATACTTCATTTCATTTTACTATATATACTATATATTCTATATTCTACATTAATATTATAAGAATATAAATAAAACATAAAAAACAGAGTTGGAATTCTTTTGAATAATATATATATATATATACATATTATATATATATATCATATATATATATATATATATATATATATATATATATATATATATATATATATATATATATATATATATATATTATAAATATGCACTTATTGCCAACTTAATGTGACAGTCCCAGGAAAGGGAAGAATGTTACTGTTATTTAGCCTCCAAAAACACCGTTTGTAGTTGGCTACATGACACAAGCATTCTGTGTCGATAAGTTTTCAAACAGGGGAGATAAGCACCTTCACCCATCAAAGCCAGCATCCAGAAACTAGTTTCAGGATAATTGCCCTTCATCAGTCTACAAAAGTAGAAATATTGTATTTCTAAATATCTCAGAGAGAGTTATGCAGTAACAGCATGATAAAATGATGGTTTGTTGCCAACTTAATGTGGCAGCGACATCTAGCAGGGCAAAGCTACACTTTATCATGCTGTTACTACATAACTCTCTCTGAGAAATTTAGAAATGTAATATTTCTATTTCTATATGTGTATGTATATATATATATTTACCAACCACATGGTTCCGGGTTCAGTCCCACTGCGTGGCACCTTGGGCGAGTGTCTTCTACTATAGCCTCGGGCCGACCAAAGCCCTGTGAGTGGATTTGGTAGACGGAAACTGAAAGAAGCCCATCGTATATATGTATATATATATATATGTGTGTGTGTGTTTGTGTGTCTGTGTTTGTCCTCCTAGCATTGCTTGACAACCAATGCTGGTGTGTTTACGTCCCCGTAACTTAGCGGTTCGGCAAAAAGAGACCGATAGAATAAGTACTAGGCTTACAAACAAAGAATAAGTCCCGGGGTCGATTTGCTCGACTAAAGGCGGTGCTCCAGCATGGCCGCAGTCAAATGACTGAAACAAGTAAAAGAGTATATATATATGTACAAACATCTATATATATATTTATATATGCATGTATGTATATATGTATATGCGTGTGTTTGTGTATGTATAAATATGTATCTATATATATACATATATGTGCATATATATATATATATATATATATATATATATATATATATATATATATATATATATATTATATATATACATATATATATGCATAAATATCTATATCTCCCTCTCTCTCTCTCTGTACATATATATATATATATATATATATATATACACAGTTATATTTATAGCTACACACACACACACACACAAACACACACACACAAACACACACACACAAACACACACACACATACTAGCCAAAAGCTGAAACATAATATACATATGCTACCTAGTGGCATATATCATGCTTTCACGCAGACAGACAGGCAGACAGATAGATAAATGTGTGTGTGTGTGTTTGTGTGTGTGTACAAGTGTGTGAATGTGTGTGTGTGTGTTTGTATGTGCAAGTGGTTTTGTGATTGTGTCCCATTTGATAATCAGTGACAACCAATGTTGGTTTGTTTACGTCCCCCATGACTTAGCAGTTTGGCAGAAAGAAACGGATATAATAAGTACCAAACTTAAAAAAGATTATAAGCACTGGGGTTTTATTTGTTCAACTAAATCCTTCACGACAGAGCTGCAGCATGGTCGCAGTCAAATGGCTGAAATAAGTGAAAAAAAGATTTTAAAAAACCCACCAAAAATCATTACTTCATCATTCAGAAGATTAGATTGAGTAGGCTTTGGAGCATTAATGAAATTGGAAACATTACTGTTTCAAAGCAAGCATGAAGGCCTAATAAGGAAATATAAAAAAAATCTTTATTAGAAAAAGACATTACATGAAAATAATTTTGTTTACTATATAATGTGTGTGTGAAAGGTCAGCTATTCCTGATATATAGATATATTTATATGTAGATGATAATGATGGCGATGATAATCAAAATGATTATATATATATATATATATATATATATATATATATATATATATATATATATATATACACACACACTTACATACATATATGTGCGTGTGTGTGTGTGCGCGTAGACATTGAATTCAAAAGCCACAGCAATGCAGTTGAGAAAAAAAAAATATTAGTATTTCTGGTAAAATGTTAACATTTTCCTGATTTTTTTAAAACAAAAAAACTATTGTTACTAACTGCATTGTCATGGCTTTCCAAATCACTGTTTTCTATTCTGCAATGCGGCAAATGAACTACAACAATATACATATATATATATATATATATATATATATATATATATAGATATATATATATATATATATATAGCAAAAATTTAGATTCAGATGAATTAAGTACTTAAGTTGAGGCACCAGAATTTAGTATGGTATTAGCCATACATTTTCTAAATAAGGTGATTAAAATCAACATATATATATATATATATGACATATATATATATGTATATATATATATATGACATATGCATATATATATATATATGACATATATATACATATATATATATATATATATATATATATATATATATATATATATATATCATATATATATCTAGAGGAGAAGTTTCAGGTGTGGAAGCAAGGTCTAGAATTGAAGGGCCTTAGAGTCAACCTAGCTAAAACCAAAATCCTAATAAGTAGGAAGGTAGATAAAACACAAACCCCTTCAGGTAGATGGCCCTGCTCAGTATGTAGAAAAGGAGTAGGTAGTAACTCTATAAGATGTACCCGGTGCAAGCTATGGACACATAAGAGGTGCAGCAACATCAAAGGCAGGTTAACTAGCAAGTTAGTTTTTGTTTGTGGCAGATGTTCAGGTGCAATAAAGACTGTAAACAAACAGGAAACAACTTCTATCTCATTCCAGGGTGAAAAACTAGAGGTAGTCGATAGCTTCCGCTATCTGGGCGACCAAGTTAGTAGTGGGGGTGGGTGCGCTGAAAGTGTAGCTGCTAGAATAAGAATAGCCTGGGCAAAGTTTAGAGAGCTCTTACCCCTGCTGGCGACAAAGGGACTCTCACTCAGAGTAAAAGGCAGACTGTATGACGCATGCGTACGAACAGCCATGCTACATGGCAGTGAAACATGGGCTGTAACTGCTGAGGACATGCGTAAGCTCGCAAGGAATGAAGCCAGTATGCTCCGTTGGATGTGTAATGTCAATGTGAATACCCGTCAGAGTGTAAGTATCTTGAGAGAAAAGCTGAACATTAGAAGCATCAGTTGTGGTGTGCAAGAGAGACGATTGCGCTGGTATGGACATGTGGTGAGAATGGATGAGGATAGCTGCGTGAAAAACTGCCACACCCTAACAGTTGAGGGAACCCGTGGAAGAGGTAGGCGATGACTACTGACCTTTGGAAATGTGCTGTGCGTGAGAAGACCTGGCAAGCCAAGTAAGATCGTTGCCAGTGCCCCTGGACTGGTTCTTGTGTGGGTGGCACATGAGATGC
>NC_142936.1:44855277-44857777 GCF_046866305.1 Octopus bimaculoides
ATATATATATATATATATAAAGTGAAGTATATTGCCACTTAAGTGTGGCTGACCCCTAGGGGTGGATGTTACTGTTGCTTTTAGCCCCAGGAGGACATCTCCTCCAGCTGGCTTATTGACACACTACTGTGTCCTGTTTGTTTTGCCAAGGGAAGTTATCCCTCTCATCGTGATCTGTAGCACGAACGGACCCGGGTTTCAGGGTTATTTCCCTTCGTCATCGTTCGATGAGAGAGATAAATTCTTGGCAACCTTATGTATATTTTTCCAGTGAAATTCTTCACTGATATCGAAAAAGTGAAAACAAGCAATGTTAATTCTCTAAATGAAGTATTATATATATATATATATATATATATATATAAATCAAAGTGCACAGTATTATATATCCATTATGGTTGATCTTACTAATCAGTTTCACACTAGGTGGTCAATGGAGTGTTTGATAACAGCCTGATTATGTAACCCTGTGCTCCTTAGAGGTAGCAGTTATGAAATGAAATATGATGACTTATTCTCTACTGTGGTTGCTGTGAAGAAGATGACAAAGTTTCAGTTAAGAGTTATGTCCCTTGGCACCAAAACACTGTCTCTGCTGAGTGTTGCTAGGCGGTGACAAAAGTTTTCTAGAAAAGTGTGTATGGGAAATGTGTTTGTTTTAGGGTTGATGTTCTTGTAGAGTATGAATGTATGCGTTTGTACTATATGTGTAGCATTTTTGGAGGGGGTGAGGATTGTTGGGCAAGTGCCCAAAGCCACATAAACATCTATGTGTTTGTTTGAGTGCTTTCTGTATATGTTTTGATTAAATTCTTTACTCCTTTACTCTTTTACTTGTTTCAGTCATTTGACTGTGGCCATGCTGGAACACTGCCTTTAGTTGAGGAAATCGACCCCAGGACTTATTCTTTGTAAGCCTAGTACTTATTCTATTGGTCTCTTTTTGCCGAACCGCTAAGTTACGGGGACGTAAACACACCACTATCAGTTGTCAAGCGAAGTTGGGAGGACAAACACAGACACACAAATATACACACACACACACATATATATATATATATATATAAATATATACGACTGGCTTCTTTCAGTTTCCATCTACCAAATCCACTCACAAGGCTTCGGTTGGCCCGAGGCTATAGTAGAAGACACTTGCCCAAGGTGCCACACAGTGGGACTGAACCCAAAACCATGTGGTTGGTAAGCAAGCTACTTACCACACAGCCACTCCTGCACCTCTTTCGTTAAACATTTTGGAGCATTTATGTATGGGGTGTATTGGGGTAGAATATGTGTGGGGTTTATATGGGAGGTGTTGAAAAGGGTCCATTGGGTTGATGTTTGCTGTGTTAGGGCATGTGTGTGTCTGTGAGTGTGTTTGTGGATGCAGCAACATGCAGCTTTGACACATTCCCCATGCCTGACCTGACCTCATCCCTCCACCTAGAATCACCTCCTCACCCTCTTCTATTGTACTTCAGTTAAAGAGGTCACTTTTGGTCCTTGACTTAACAAGTTATGAGGTAGTCGTTACTAATGCTGGCTGTTACAATGAAAAGAACACACCAGCACACTTTGTAAAGTGGTTGGCATTAAGAAGAGCACTCAAAGATAGAAGCAATGCCAAAGATGATGTTAGTGCATAATGCAGTCCTTCAACTTGTTAGACTCTGTCAAACTGTCAAAGCCAGGCCAGCCTGAAAGCTAGCCATTAAATGATGATGATGATGATGATGATGACGACGACGACAACGACAATGATGACAACAACAAGGATAATGATGATGAAGAAGATGATGATGATGATGATGATGATGATGATGACGATGAAGACGGTGGTGATGACACACACATGCACACACATGTACACACATGCATGCACACACACTCTCTCACACACACACACGCACACATGTGCATATATGTGTATGGAAATGTGTATGAATATTGATATTTTTCAGATTACCACGTGAGCAAAATAGTGCTGAGATTTAATGTTCCTTGTGTGAGATTATGACTGGTCACTGAGTGCTTTTGAATGTTTGTGAAATATAAACAACCTCTTATCTGTAAATCAGATTGGGAACAGGGAGAGCATCCAACCATAAAATTCTGTCTCAAAAATCAATCATCATCCTAGCTATGTTTAACTAGCATGGGAAAGAAAAATTCAGACACTAAATGAATGATATATGATAATGACAACTGAACGTGGTTGTATTTTATCACTCAAAGATAACACTGGGTAACATATTTTTGTCCTTGGGTAGCAACTGTTATTTCTTGTAACCCCTAGAAAGTATGTAAAATGGTTAATATTTCCTCAAAATTTTGGTTTTGTTTCATTTATTCAGACCCCAAAGAATCTCCCTCAACACATGGCTATGATACTCCCCCACTACTCCTGCTCATGATCAGAGATGCACATATTGTCAGCCACTAAGGAACATGCTCAAGTGGTTAAGGTCAAACAACTGACATGCAAATCTGTGGTATTGAG
>NC_142936.1:44862777-44902777 GCF_046866305.1 Octopus bimaculoides
TCTCACTTTTCTCTTTGAAATTTGTATAAACTTTTTTCGCACTCCAAATTCATATTTTTTTTGTATCTCATTGAGCTCTTGTAGAAGAACTTATGGTTAATTACTACTACTACTACTACTATTATTAAAGTCGGCCATGTTTGAGTTGTCATAACAGAACCAAAAGCTGATTTACTTGATTTATTTCATCTTTTAGCAATTCTATGTGCTTATATCACTGAATAATCACTCTTGTAGATTTAATTATCCTTTTCATTATCATCATGATTGTGATTGTCATAGACATTTTCATCTTCATCATCATCATCATCATTTATATCAGATTTAGTGATTCTCTCTTCATTAAATTGGCTAGACCAGTGAAGACTCTGCTTTGCTGATGAGGTTAGTATAATATCGAAATATGTCTCAAGTTGTCTCCTGTACTTTCACTAATATTGGTTTCAATTTTGGCACAAGGCCAGCAAGTTTGGGGCAGGAGGTAAGTTGACTTCATCAACCCCAGTGTTGAACTGGTACTTATTTTATCGACCTCAAAGGAATGAAAAGCAAAGTTGGCCTCAGTGGGATTTGAACTCAGAACATATCAAGAACAGGTGCTTTAATGTGGCACCAACACAGGTACTTTTACATGACACTGGAACATGTGCTTTTAACATGGTACCAGCATAGATATTTTCTACATGGCACCAGCATTGATGCTTCCTACATGGCATTGGAACAAGTGCTTTTTATGTGGCACTAGCATGGGTGTTTTCCACATGTGGTAGACATAATCCATTACTTGGTATGACAACGTTGATGCTTCCAGTGAAGTCTACTCTTTCACAAGCATTCAACCTACTCTCCGGTTTGAGGAACCTTCCTCTCTTCCTTCTAATCAGAATGAGATATTAAAGGGTCATTGATGCTACCTTCCTCCTTGACTAAAAGATACAAAAAAGAAGGAAAAAACCCACTTGCATTTTTACGAGTTAATACATAACTTACAGTGGAGGTGCAATGGCCCAGTGGTTAAGGCAGCGGACTCGCTGTCGTAGGACCGCAGTTTCGATTCCCAAACTGGGCGTTGTAAGTGTTTATTGAGCGAAAACACTTAAAGCGCCACAAGGCTCCAGCAGGGGATGGTGTTGAACCCTGCTGTACTCTTTCCCCACAACCTTCTCTCACTCTTTCTTCCTGTTTCTGTTGTACCTGTATTTCAAAGGACCAGCCTTGTCACACTCTGTCACGCTGAATCTCCCCGAGAACTACGTTGAGGGTACAAGTGTCTGTGGAGTGCTCAGCCACTTGCACGTTAATTTCACGAGCAGGTTGTTCCATTGATCGGATCAACTGGAACCCTCGTCGTTGTAACCGACGGAGTGCCGACATAACTTACTGACCTGGCTTCTGATTTTGCTAAGGCAGACTTTTCATATCTTCTCTTTAAATGAATAATAGTAAGTACCAGCAATATCCTAGGGTTAAGGCACTCAATTATATCCTCCTTCTATAAGTATTGATCTTGGGGCTGATTAAATGAAGTTAATATTTCTGTAATTATTCACAAGTCATCACTTAGACCAAAGGTTCTCAACCTGGGGTCCATACAAGATTTTGTAGAGTCCACGGATGCAACATTGTAAATTGGGGGCCATGGTAATTTTTCAGGGGCCATGAAAAGATTGACTTTCAGACCAGTAAAATTCATGCGCAATAAATGGCTTTTATTTCTACAAAACACAAAACATTTTAACAATTTTTATACAAGTCCTAATAATATCTAATTATAAAAAATACAATAAGATTTTTTTAAACGCCAAATGGCTATGGGGTGGGGTGGGGGTGGGGGCCCACACAGGTAAAATAGGAATCAAAAGAGTCCATAAGCAAAAAAATGGTTGAGAACCCCTAACTTGGATCAAGAAACATGTACAGGTATCTCCAGGTATTTTACCCTACCAATTGGTATCACTTATTGCTCTGCAGGTATTCTACCGAGCCAAATAGTGTGGTGCACTATTATCCTAAAGTACTAATTCAGTCTGATGGTTTCATGTAATAATAAATCTAGAGACCTACGCTGTTAGATGCTGTCATGTATTACTATCTCCCAGTATTTCGTATTCCACCCAGACAAATGATATCGTGTACTGCTATCTTCTGGTACCTTACCCAGATGAATACTATCGTGCGCTGCTATTTCCCAATATCCTGACCAGACAAATGTTACACTGTACTGTACTACTGTTTTATGGTATTCTCCCCGGTACAGTGCTTTAATGTACTGCTATATCCAGGTATTCTACCCAGACAAATGCTGTGATGTAATATAAAATCAATCATGTGTGTTTGTATGTTTCTATGTCTGTGTCAAGTTGACATCGCCAGAAAGAAGCTGATGAGCCAGAGAGAGAGAGAGAGAGAGAGAGAGAGATTGGTGAAAGAAAGTGAGAGGCAACTAGCATGAGAGAGATGAGGAGGAGGGGAGAGAGAAGGCGAGAAAGAGAGATGGTGAAAGAAAGTGAGGGGCAGCTAGCATGAGAGAGAGATGGAGGGAGAGAGAGAGAGAGAGAGAGAGAAGGAGGGAGAGAGAGAAAGGAAAAGACTGTGAGAGAAGCAGCTAGCATACAAGAGAGAGAGAGAGACAGAGACAGAGAGAGAAAGGGGAAGGAGAGAGTGGGGAGGATATGAGAAAGAAGTCAAGAGTAAGAGGGAAATAGGGGGATAAAAGACAGGAGAGAAAGAAGGAAAAGGGGAGAGAAAGAGGGGAGAGTAAACAAGGGGAGAAAGTGAGTAGAGGGGGGGGGAAAGAAGGGTGAGAAAGGAAAAAGAGAGAGAGGAGAGGGAGAAGGGAGAGAAAGAAAGACAAAGAGATATATGCTGCTAGTATAGAATGAGAGAGAGAGAGAGAGTGAGAGTGTGAGGGAATAAGGGAGAGTGAGTGAGTGAGTGAGTTTGTGAGTGAGTGTGTGTGTGTGTGTGTGTGAGACCAAGAGAGAAAGAGTGAGAAAGAGAAAGAGAGAAAGAAAAAGATGAGACACATTAAGAGATGCAAACCAAAGAAGGGAGAGAGGGGAGAGGGGGAGAGGGGGAGAGGGAGAGAAGGGGAGAGAGAGAGGGAGAAGAGGGAGGGGAGAAGGGGAGAGAGGGGGAGAAGGGGGAGAGGGGAGAGAGAGAGGGGAGAGAGATGGGGAGAGAGAGATGGGGGAGAGAGAGAGGGGGGAGAGAGAGATGTAACATGAAAGAAAGAGGCAGAAGTTGCAGCAAACAACAAAAGAAAAGAGAGACTTTTATATTCTAGCTCAAAAACATTGTGATATTAATATGTCTTAAAATATAAACACACACACACATATACACACTTACCACTTATAGTAGTAAGTATATGTATGTATGTATGCATATACATGTGTGTGTGTGTGTGTGCATGTTTATGTCTTTGTGTTTGTGTGTGTGTGTGTGTGTGTGTGTGTGAGAGAGAGAGAGAGAGAGAGAAGGCACATGGCTTGGTGGTTAGAGTGTTGCGCTCGTGATCGCAGCATCGTGGGTTTGATTCCCACACTGGTAGTGCATTGTGTTCTTTGAGCAAAACACTTCATTTCCACATTGCTCCAGTCCACTCAGCTGCAAATAGGTAACCTTACAACAGACTGGCATTCCTTCCAGAGAATATTTTGGCCTACCTGCCTTGGCCAACAAGGTGGCATCCTTTGAAAGGTACAACATTGCAGGAAAAGTGCATTGTGACCAGCAATGTATTACAACCAGGGACCATATGGCCCTTGGTGGGGTCCATTTAAGATTTCGTTGTTAAAATTTATGTTCAGTAAATTTGTTATACTTCTACAATAGGCACAGGTGTGGCTGTGTGGTAAGAAGCTGGCAGAACCGTTAGCACGCCGGGCGAAATGCTTAGCGGTATTTCGTCGGCCGTTACGTTCTGAGTTCAAATTCCGCCGAGGTCGACTTTGCCTTTCGGGGTCGATAAATTAAGTATCAGTTATGCACTGGGGTCGATGTAATCGACTTAATCCCCCTTGTCTGTCCTTGTTTGTCCCCTCTGTGTGTAGCCCCTTGTGGGTAGTAAAGAAATAAGAAGCTTGCTTCCTAACCACATGGTTCCGGGTTCAATCCCACAGTGTGGCACCTTGGGCAAGTGTCTTCTACTGTAGGTTTGGGCGTGATTGTTACCAGTGGTCACCGTACTGGCACTTGTGCCGGTGGCACGTGGAAAACAACATTCGAGCGAGGTTGTTGCCAGTGCCGCTGGACTGGCTCCTGTGCAGATAGCACATAAAAAACACCTTTTGAGTGTGGCCATCGCCAGTACCACCTGACTGGCCTTTGTGCCGGTGGCACGTAAAAGCACCCACTACACTCTCGGAGTGGTTGGCATTAGGAAGGGCATCCAGCTGTAGAAATTCTGCCAGATCAGATTGGAGCTTGGTGCAGCCATCTGGCTCACCAGTCCTCAGTCAAACTGTCCAACCCATGCCAGCATGGAAAGTGGACGTTAAACGATGATGATGATGATGATGATGATACATTAAATGGCTATGTAGGTCCATTTGAGTAAAACAGAAATCAAAGGGACCCATAGGTAAAAAATAGTTGAGAAGTACTGGTCAGATCAAAACAACAATACAGTGAATATATATTTATAGTCTGTTTTATGCTCTTTCTAGAATATCTACTTGTTTCAGTCATTTTGACTGTGGTCATGCTGGAGCACCACCTTAAAGGGTTTAAGCCTAGTACTTATTCTATTGGTTTCTTTTTTGCCAAACCACTAAGTTATGGGGATGTAAACATACCAACATCGGTTGTCAAGTGATGGTGGGGAGACAAACACAAACACATCAACACACCTACATAGATATGTACGTATATATGTATGCAACGGGCTTCTTTCAGTTTCTATCTACCAAATCCACTCATAAGGCTTCGGTCAGCTCAAGGTTATATAGTAGAAGACATTTGCCTAAGGTACCACGCAGTGGGACTAGAGCTGGAACCATGTGGTTGGGAAGCAAACTTCTTACCACACAGCCATGCCTGCACTTATAAAAATGATGCTTTGGCTTGTCCAGGATGTACAATACTCTTTTTTTACTCTTTCTATTTGTTTCAGTCATTTGACTGTGGCCATGCTGGAGCACCGCCTTTAGTCAAGCAAATCCACCCCGGGACTTATTCTTTGTGAGCCTAGTACTTATTCTATCGGTCTCTTTTTGCCGAACCGCTAAGTGACGGGGACATGAGCACACCAGCACACCAGCATCAGTTGTCAAGCAATGCTAGGGGGACAAACACAGACACACAAACACACACACACACATATATATATACATATATACGACGGGCTTCTTTCAGTTTCCGTCTACCAAATCCACTCACAAGGATTTGGTCGGCCCGAGGCTATAGTAGAAGACACTTGCCCAAGGTGTCACGCAGTGAGACTGAACCCGGAACCATGTGGTTGGTAAGCAAGCTACTTACCACACTGCCACTCCTGCGCCTATGTGTACAATATGTACAATTAATTTTGATATCATTCATAAATTGAAAAAAAGGAATAAATATTTGAAGACTCTTCCCCAATGTACACACACAAAGAGAAATGGTGTAACCATATTGTCAACAAGAGGATACAAGAACTGTATAAGCTGAGTGCAATATGTTGAAAATTTGAAAAATAAACGCTTTGTTTTTGTTGGCAATGCTTGTTACAGCATTTGGAAAAGAAGAGGAAAAAGAGAAACTGTAAAAGAGAAAAGAAGCAAAAAAAGAAAAAAAAGATGTTGACAAACCTTTATCAGATGTGTCTTCAACTACAATGAAATAAAAATATCGATGTTCACCAAAACCATATTCCTTCAAAGCTGAAAAGATAAATGATTGAATGATTCAGTTTGCGGACACTGGATAATAAATACACGTGTGTGTGTGTGTGTGTGTGTGTGTGTGTGTGTGTGTGTGTGTGTATGCATGTGTGCCTGTATGCATGCATGCCTGTATGCATGCGTGCCTGTATGCATGCGTGTGTGTGTTTGTGTGTGTGTATGTGTGCTTGTGAGAGAGACTGTGAGAGAGAAGGAAAGAGAATTTACCTTTAACATGAAGTCAAATATTTTAAAGAGTGATACATGTTGGAATGATTCAACTCCAATATATTACTGGTACAAAACATAGTGAAAGTATATACACATGACATGGCTGCAGACTATATGCAACAGACAATACTGAAAGACAGTCCATGCATTAGACAAAGTGGCAGTATATACACTAGACCAGGGGTTTTCAAACTTTTTGACTTGCGGACTCCTTTATATTTCAGGCTCTACCTTATAAACGCTTATGAAATTTATACATAAATATTTGCTTAAAATAACATTTATTTTTACATTTATTTATTTAACAGTATTTAACAAATAGGTTTATTGTCAATTAAAAGATTTCGATTAAAAAACCTATATAAAATCAAATTGCCCATAAAAAGTATTTACTGTCCACGGACCCCCTGTCTTGTCCTTGCAGACCCCCTGTGGTCTGCGGACCACAGTTTGAAAACTTCTGCACTAGACAACATGATTGTATTTACACCAGAGAAAGTGACCAACATTATACAGTGCAGTATATGCACCATATATATAGTGACAGACAGTATATAAACTACACACAGTATATAGTATTAGTCATTGTCACAGAATATATGTTAGATGTAGTAAGAATATATACGATAGACAATGGCAAGAGTATATACACTGAAAAATATGTGGCGCAGCTTTCAATGAGTATTAGTAAAAAGGGTAAAGACTCCATTTGGTCATAAATGACAATGGGATTGCACCTAGAAAGTTCCCCTTCGAGGCACAAGTCTGGGCAAGGTTGTTTATGAAAGACCAGCAGTTGCCCATGCATACCAGCCTCCCTTCTCCATGCCAACGATGTTATCCAAAAGAAAGGCTGATACAGCTTGGCACCAGTGATGTCGCAAATCATTTCTACAGCTGAGTTAACTGGAGCAACATGAAATGAAGTGTCTTGCTCAAGAACACAACATATAGCCCGGTCCAGGAATGAAACTCACTATCTCATGATTGTGAGCCTGACACTCTAACCACTGAGCTGTATGCCATCACAAGTAGTAGTACACGATTGATATATAAACTGAAGCCAGAAAAAATTCATGGCTGTCATTTGCAAGCAAGTATAACTTGGTAGTATGTACAGTGGCATAGATAATAGGAGAAGAAAGGGAACGACTGTTCTCCATGAGCACATTTTCCAAGACTGGCACCATTTGAAAAATCTTTTAACGCTTTAGTTAACTTGTGTGAAAAAAAGTTGAATCTTTTTTTTTTCTTTTTTTGTTAATCACACGGCCTTGGAAGAACTTTCTGGGGTCATTACTGTATTTGACAAACCCTCTGTGTTTTTGAACTGTCTCATCAATCTGTTGTGATGTGTTAATGGCTGCTGACATCTGAAGAACCAAAACAAACCTTGACGTCATAACCTCTCAACATTAGACAATCCTGTGGAGTTTCATCTTTTTCTCATGAAACCTATATCAATAGTTGTTAGTTTCATACATAATGGCATTGTTACTAAAGCATGGAATTAATGAATGTAGAATACAGTTATGCATATTTCTCTGTATCATTCCTATCCAGTAGCCCCCACCCACTCTATATACCCAGGTTTTTACTACTCACTTCCCCTCCCCACTCTCTAATCACGCTTCTTTCACAATATCCCGCCACTTATATTATGACCTTCAAACTTCAAGGGTATGCCCTGGCATTTGCCACCATCTGTATCTCTCTCTGCCTTTACTCGACCATCCCATTTATATTCTGATCCCTGTCCCTTGTGAGTATGCCCGGTACTTTGCCACCATCTCTACCCTGCTATCTCCTACTCTCTCTCTCTCTCTCTCTCTCTCCAGCCGGGTAACCTATGGGGCTGAACCTGAAAGCACATGATTGGGAAGCAAACTCTTTAACCACACAGCCATCCTTGCACACCTATATGAAGTAAAATTCACAGAACTAAATGTTCTGCATAAATACTGAAATAAAACCAACCACATTGGATTTGAACCTAATACCTATAAGCTAGTAACCCATGGTAGCTTTAAACCTACACCCTGCAAACTAATAATCCACTGTGGATTTGAACTGAGGACCTTTAAGCTAGAAATCCACTGTGATGGTCATACAGTCATATGACTTCAACCATTAAATATTCATAGATTCTTATTCCATTAACATTCATGTATGTTAATGTATGTTAGCATACATTAACATACATTAATACATTCTTCTATCATCAGCAAAACGTTCTACAGAGATATCAGTCAATGCCTGACATTCCAACCCTGTCTTCTCTCCTATAGCTCTGTCTTGGCTTATTATTATTGTACAGATATATGTTATAACTGTTCCTAAGGTGAACATTTAATGTAGCTGGTGAAAAGAAGCATCTTCTTCATTGGTTGCAATTAATCTAGGTTGGAATTAATCTCGCTTCTGTATTTTCCACCATCTCCCTTTCTCTCTCTCTCTCTCTCTCTCTCTCTCTCTTTCTCTTCCATTCTCTATCTGTCTGTCTGTCTATCTATCTATCTATCTATCTATCTATCTATCAATCAGTCAGTCTGTCTGTCTGTCTGTCTATCTATCGATCGATCTATCTCACTTTCTTTCTCTCTCACACCACATAGATACACACAGACATACGCGTTCACACATGTGCAAGCATGCACACACACAAACACACATATTCAAATACACATATGCACATACACACACAAACACACACAAACACACACACACACACATACATACACATACACAAGCATGCACACACACATACAAAGGCACAGACATATGTATACTTATATTTATATTTTCACACATATATACACACATATTCAAATACACAGGGGCATATACAGTCACACACACATACACACACTTAAACATTCAAACACAGACACACACAAGAACACACACATTATACAAATACAAACAAAGGGACACACACAAGCATATTTCATTTCTATTTAAACATCTATACAATGAATAATGTGTGTATGTGTGTGTATGTGTGGAGCATTTAGTTTAATGCTTTGGGTTGTTCAACACAAGGTCAAGGGTTCAGTTCCTGAATCATGTAATGCATTATGTCTTGAAAAGGCACTTCATTTCACATTGGTTGTAAATGAGTAATTAGTCAGATACTGCAGCAGCTCTCTCCTCTCTCAGCTGTTGTCATATCTTAGAGCAGGGGTTTTCAAACTTTTTGACTTGTGTACCCCTTTATATTTCAGACTTTACCTTAGGGACCCCGTTATAAACACTTATGAAATTTATACATAAATATTTGCTTAAAATAACATATATTTTTACATTTATTTATTTAACAGTATTTAACAAATAGGTTTATTGTCAATTAAAAGATTTTGATTAAAAAACATATATAAAATCAAATTGCCCATAAAAAGTATTTGCTGTCCACGGACCCCCTGTCTTGTCCTTGCGGACCCCCTGTGGTCCGCGGACCACAGTTTGAAAACCCCTGTCCTAGAGGATCCATTGAATCAAGGGCATGGTGGCTGAGAGGGTGTTCTTGCTTGTTTACCACTACATAGACACCTGGAACAGTTAGCAAAAGCATGGTACATGTTCTTTTCTACTCGAGGTACAAGGCACGACATTTTTTGGGGAGGGGGCTAGTTGATTGGATCGACCCCAGTACGCAATTGGTACTTAATTTATCGACCGTGAAAGGATGAAAGGCAAAGTCAACCTTGGCAGAATTTGAACTCAGAACATAAAGACAGACGAAATACCACTAAGCATTTCACCTGGCGTGCTAACGTTCTTGCCAGCTCGCCGCCTTGCATGGTACATGTTCTGCTAGAAGGTCCAGTCCTTGTTGTAATGTGGTGGCTTGTATGCCTCAGTGGTCCTAAAAGCTAACAAGTGAAGCACAAGCTCCTAGTAAGGCCTCCCATGCTGGACAGATCAGAGGAGAGAGACTAAACCATTAGTTCTCAATAATTTTTTGCCTATGGACCCCTTTGATCCCTATTTTACTTTTCTGGACCCTCATAATCATTCAATGTCTAAAAACTCATATTATATTCTTTATGCATTATTTACATTTGATGGATATTTGTCCTCATCTTGTTTGTTATTAATACATTTTGGCTGATACACCCACCGCCAGCCTTCATCAAGTGTCTTGGGGAAATTTTGAACCTGGGTTCTCATTCCTAAGGTATTTTTCATTGTTGTTGTTGTTGTTATTATTATTCAGGTCACTGCCTGGAATCGAACTCAGAATCTTCGGGTTAGTAGCCCCCCGCACTCTTAACTACTACGCCATATGCCCGTGGGTATAGTGCTTAAGAGCATGAGCTACTAACTTCAAGATTCCAAGTTTGATTCCAGGCAGTGACCTGAATAATAATAATAATAATAATGATGATAATAATAATAATAATAATAATAATAATAATAATAACATCAAAAAATACTTTAGGAATGAGAACCCAGGTTTGAAATTTCCCCAAGACACCTCATGAAAGCTGGAGGGTATATCAGCCGAAACGTTGTGTTAACAACAAACAAGATCAGGACAAATATCCGTCAAATGTAAATAATGTACATAATTCCTCATCTCTTAAATATAGAACTGTATATTCTTTATATTTAAATACTGAGATTTCTGGTGCATTGCTGTACTCAAGAAAACCTGTCTACCACAGCAGAATTGATACTTGTGCTGGTGCCATGTAAAAAAACACTCGTGTTAGTGTCACATTAAAGCATCCCTACACTCTTTGAGTAGTTGGCATTAGGAAGGGCATCCAGCCATAGAAACCATGCCAGAACAGACAACAGAGCCTGGTGTAGCCCCTGGCTTAACAGCTCCAGTCAAATCATTCAACCCATGCCAGCATGGAAAAGTTGACGTTAAATGATAATTATGATAATGATGAACTGTATAAAAAAATTGTTAAAATATATTGTGGTTTGGAGATGTATAACCAGCTTATTGCACATAAATTTCAACAGCAAAATCTTTTATAGACCCCCGAGGGCCATATGGACTCCTTTTGGGAAACACTGGGTGAGACCAATATAGTTCACAGCTTCCCAGTGGTAAAAATGGGTCTGTATGGGGCTAACTTCCCACCAAGAAAAACGACAAAGTTACAGAAGCATCAATGGCAATTCAAAACTCACAAGAATTTGGTGAGGAATGCCTTCCCTCACATCAGAAGTGAGAACGGTGGAGAAATGTCTTCACTGGCCTATGCTTCAGAAGAAGTGAAGGATTTAAAGTAAGGTATGATGGTACGTGATACTCAGTCATGGCTTGCTATACTTTGTACATATATATTTAAAGTGAAGGCACATGGCTCTGTGGTTGGGCTTGCAATCATGAGGTAGTCAGTCTGATTCCTGGACTGGGTTGTGTGTTGTGTTCTTGAGCAAGACACTTTATTTCACGTTGCTCCAGTTCACTCAGCTGTAGAAATGAGTTGCAATATCACTGGTGCCAAGCCATATTGGCCTTTGCCTTTCCCTTAGATAACATCAGTGGTGTGGAGAGGGGAGGCTGGTATGCATGGGTGACTGCTAGTGTTCCATAAACAACTTTGCTCAGACTTGTGCCTCAGAGGGTAACTTTCTAGGTGCAATCCCATGGTCATTTGTGACCGAAAGGGGTCTTTACCCTATATTTAAAGCAAAGAACTCCAGTATTACTTATTTAATACTCTGATATTTTCAGTGAAAAACTCAGAGGTTAAGTACAGGAGGTTCAATTTTTCATATCTGAAGTATAGGTGTAGCTGTGGCAGCACTTCTTGTCTCATCTTTAGCTTTAAATATTGTCTGAAAACTCTCTTCTTTTTCATTTTTATTTACTTATTGAAAAACAAAGGTACATCACTTTCCTTCTTGTCCTTTCTTGTGTGAAGTCCTCAGACAAAGAAGTACTCTCTTTTGTTATATACTTTTACCATGTTTTTTTTTGTTTTTTTGGCTGGGGGCTTACTCATGTTTATCACCTCACTTTGGCTCTCAATTCTAATGAAAGATGAGTTACTTTTATTGTGATGGTGCTTTCATTATTGTTATTTAAGATTGCTTTTATGTCATATGTTTTTGTGCTTCTTAAATTGGAACTGTTAGTGTTTGTAACTGCATTGTTTTGTTTAATTGGTAGTTGTCATAAATTTATTTGTCATAAATAAAGTGTTTACAAAATTGGGTGAGACATATTTGTGGATGTGAAATTGCATGGCCTAGTCACTAGGCAGTTGCACTCATGGTCACTAGATCATGAGTTCAGTTCCCAGACAGGGCAGCATGTTGTGTTCTTGACCAAAATACTTCATTTCACATTGCTCTAGTTCCCCCTTTTGATTGTGGGGGAATGTTGGCCTGCTCACCTAACTAGTAGGATGGTGTCATCCTAAGGTTAAAGTGATGCAAAGTGAATTGTGACCAGCAATGTGTAATAAGATCTGATAGTCTGGTCAGTCATATGATCATGTGATATTCAAAGATATCACCACAGTGATTTGTATGCCTTCCATCCACTACTGAGTTTTAGTTTCCATCCACTACTGAATTTTAAATCACAAAAATATAATATAAATGGCACCACATATAAATATATACACAATTAAAAACAAAGTTTGAAAAAATCTACTTTTCCATTGGAAAACATGAAATCTACACATCAACAATGAATGACAACTACATCTATGGCATCTGTGCTATCTGAAGTACTTGCTCTCCCAGTGAGGTATTTGTCAAATTTACAAGTAGGACTTTTGGGCAACAGACAAGCATTATTTTGCCTGCTGAAATGTCAGGGCTGACTGTCAGATGTGGTCAGTAATTGTGAGGGGTCATGTTGAACCCATTGGTCAGATCCAGCTTGACTCACCCCCAGGTAAATGTCGCCACCAAGTACAAATTAAGTTGTACTTTTCCATCCTGGGCAATTTTAAATAATCCAAAGCTATTCTTTGGTAAAAACAACTTGCAAAATTTTTTTCATCAAGTAATACTGGAAGAAAATATCCTTCTGGATGCAACTCTGTGAAAGATGACTATTTATGGCAAACAAGAACAAAAAGAATATTTCTAATTTAAATAATAATAATAATAATAATAATAATAATAATAATAATAGTAATAATCTTTTCTACCAAAGGCACAAGGCCTGTAATTTTTGGGGAGGGGTAAGTTGATTACATCAACCCCAGTGCTCAGCTGGTACTTATTTTATCCAATCTGAATGGATGAAATGCGAAATCAACCTTGGTAGAACTGGAATTCAAAATATAAAAACAGAAGAAACACCTTGAAGCATTTTGTTCAGGGTGCTAACAATTCTGCCAGCTCACCACCTTAATAATAATAATAATAATAATAATAATAATAATAATAATAATAATAATAATAATAATAATAATAATAATAATAATAATAATAATAATAATAATAATAATAATAATAATAATAATAATAATAATAATAACAACAAGAGCACTCAGAGAGTGCAAACCTCCTCCAAGGCAACACCAACGTCCTCTCAATGATTAGCCAGAGATGATTTTTAAAAGCAGAATATCTGAAATAAACTCGACTGCTCTCACAAACAAGAATACTAAAAATGAACCCAACCACTCTCAAAAATTAAGTAAAAAAAAAAAAAAACAGAAAAATAATCCAGAATCCTTGTCCGGTACCAGATCAATCCCAAAATCTAATCAGTTCATGCCAGTCACGAGGCCAAACATCCCTGAAAGTTTCATCCGAATCCATCCAGTAGTTCTTGAGATATGTTGTCCACGGACAAACAAACATGACTGAAAACAATACCTCCGCCTTCGCTAAGGCAGAGGTAATAATATTTTATAAAGATCGACAAAACTCCTCCCAAAGATAAATGGACGATAAGAAGAGCTCGATGCAAGTGTAATTGATTGTTTATTGGTTTGAACAATATTTCGACAGCTCGTCTGTCCTTTTCAAGTTCAAAATGTAAAATGAAGAAACACAGAAATTCAAAAACATAAACAAGGAAATTTTGCATTCCTACAGTTCGACTAAATATTCTTTTTTTCTTTTCTTATTTCTTTTCCTTTTCTTTTTTCTTTTCTTCAGTTGCAAAACCGAAGACTAATGATGTCATTCTGTCATAGTGGGAATGCAGGATTTCCTCAAGTATATTTTTGAATTTCTGTGTTCTTTCATTTTACATTTTGAATTTGAATAAAACAGATGAGCTGTCGAAATATCGTTCAAACAAATAAACAATTTATTACAGTTGCATCACACTCTTCTTCTTCTTCTTAATAATAATAATAATAATAATAATAATAATAATAATAATAATAATAATAATAATAATAATAATAATAATAAAAATAATAATAATAGAGTTTGGACTCTCAAAATGTGCTATGATGGTGATGAGATAAGGAAAGCTTGCCAGGACAGAAGGCATATGGCTGCCAAGTGGTGAAATGATGAAGGCAATTCAATCCCAATCCAGTTATAAATACCTGGAAATACTTGAGGCAGATGGATTCAAATATCGCAACATGAAGGAAAAGATGAAAAGGGAGTATGTGCAGCAAGTAAGAAAAATATTGGCTTCTAAGCCGAATGCAAGAAATATAATTTCATCAATAAATTCGTGCACAGTCACAGTAGTTCAGTATGGCGCTGGAATCCTGAAGTGGACAGAGGAGGAGCTAAAGGAGGTGGACAGAAAGTCAAGAAAGCTCCTAATGATGCTCCTAATGAAGCCCATCATCCACATGCAGACATTGATTGCGTATACATGAAGAGAGCAAATGGCGGAAGGGGACTGATAAGTGTAGACGACTACATGTATATCAAACTCAAGAGCTTAATGAGATTCCTAGGCTAAAGTAAGGAAACCTTGCTAGTGACAGTTAAGAACAAAGGAGTATTGAGAGCAGAAAAAAAGGGAAGAAGTACAAACAGGACATGAAGAAGAATTGCACAACAAGGGTCTACACATTCAATTCCATGGAGCCACAACAGAAGTTGCTGGAGAAAATAGGTGGGATTGGCTGATGAAAGGAACCCTAAAAAAAGAGACAGAGAGCACTAATACTGGCAGCACATGACCAAGCTTTGGCCACAAACTGGAGGGTCAACCTTAGGAATGAGCAAGTGTCCCCACTGTGCTGCATCTGCAATAGAGTGGATGAAATCATTGCCCATATCAGGAATGAATGCCCTAGACTTGCCTAAAACCAATACAAGTTGTGGTGACACAACCAGGTAGTGTAAGTGCTACATTGGAAACTGTGTGAAAAGTGGGGGATAGAGAGAGGCAAGATGTGGTATGAGCACAAACCACTGTGAGCAGTGGAGTTGAAGACTAGCAAAATCCTCTGAGATTTCCCACTCAAAACAGATTGGGTGCTAAAGCATAATGGATCAGTCCTAGTGGTGGTGGACAAGGAGCACCACATAACTATATAGTTGATGTTTCAAGCCCCTTTGACCCATGTGTAGTCAAGAAGGAAAAGGAAATTATAGATAGATACAACCCTCTTAAGTACAAAATACCCCAGCTATGGTAAATGAAGAAGGTGAAGACAGGGCCAATTATTGTTTGGTCCTTGGGAACAATATCAGAAGGCATCAAGAGGAATATAAAGGAAATTGGAATAGAGTGCCCAGTAGTACTACACAAAAGGTTTGCCTCCTTGGCATGGCCAAAATAATCAGGAAAGTATTAGATAGCTGAAAAGAACGAATAGTATGGTACCATAGGCTGCAGGTAGTAAGCCCGCTATGCATGCAAGACTCCAGGAGCTACAACAAAACCTGTGGTAAAGAGAAAATAATAATAATAATAATAATAATAATGGTTTCAAATTTTGGCATAGAGCCAGCAGTTTTTGAGTGGAGGAGTAAGTTGATTGCATCAATGTCTGGACTTGATTTTAATGACCCTAAAAGGGTAACGGGCAAAGCCAGCCTTGGAAGGATTTGAGTTCAGAACATAGAAGCAAAATGTCGTTATGCATTTTGTCTGGTCTGCTAATGATTCTGCCAGGACACAACCCTAATAATAATAATAATAATAGTTTCAAATTTTGGCACAAGGCCAGTAATTTCAATTAAATTGACTTTGGTGCTCAACTAGTACTTATTTTATTGCTCTTGAAAGGATGAAAGGCAAACTCAACTCCAGCAACATTTGGACCCAGAATATAAAGATGTCGGACAAAATACTTAGGTAATACAGTTCTATATTTAAGAGATGAGGAATTATGTACATTATTTACATTCGATGGATATTTGTCCTCATCTTGTTTGTTGTTAACACAACGTTTCAGCTGATATACACTCCAGCCTTCTTCAGGTGTCTTGGGGAAATTTCGGACCAGGGTTCTAAATACTAAGGTATTTTTCAGTATTATTATTATTATTATTATTATTATTATTATTATCATTGTTGTTGTTGTTATTGTTATTGTTCAGGTCATTGCTTGGAATCAAACTCAGAATCTTGGGGTTAGTAGCCCGCGCTCTTAACCACTACGCTATATGCCCAATCGATTCTGAGTTCGATTCCAAGCAGTGACCTGAACAATAACAATAACAATAATAATAATAATAATAATAATAATAATAACATCGAAAAATACCTTAGGAATGAGAACCCAGGTTCAAAATTTCCCCAAGATACCTGATGAAAGCTGGAAGGTATATCAGCCAAAACATTGTGTTAACAACAAACAAGATGAGGACAAATATCTATCGAATGTAAATAATGTAAAATACTTAGGTATTTTGTCCAGCATGTTAAAGATTCTACCAGCTTGCTACCCTCATCCTAATAGTGATAATAATAATGATTTCAAATTTTGGTACAATGCCTGCAATTTTGGGGGAGGAGGATAAGTGCTTGACTGGTATTTACTTTATCAACCCCGAAAGGATGAAAGGCAAAGTCAGTTTTGAACTCAGAATGCAAAGACAGATGAATTGCCACGAAGCATTTTGCCCTGCATGCTAATGGTTCTGCCAGCCTGCCACCCTCACCCACATAATAATTAAAGAACAATAATAACATCTGTCTTGACTTACTTTCAATAGGAGGCGGGGCGCACTTCTCTGAATCTTCATTATCAGCTATTTCCTGAAAATTGATTAAAGCAAAATGTTAAGGGTTTCTGTGGTGGCATCATTTTCTCTACACTACTTGAAACACACACACACACACACACACGCACACATGCACACACACACACACATACATACATACACAATGAAAACCAGTACAAAATAAAGCTCATGATTTCTGGCCTATTGAAATGACTATATTTATGTTACGTAGATGCCTTTCTATTAGTACCTTTGAGAGACTGAGACTGATAAGGCAAAAGAAAGAAGGTTATTATGATGTATGTATGTATGTACGTATGTATGTACACATATATTTACATTTACAGACAAATAGATAGATACTTAGAGTGAAAGAGAGAGAGGAGAGAGATAAATGGTACGTAGGTACATAAATATGTACATAGACAGATATTACTCTTTTACTTGTTTCATTCATTTGACTGCTGCCATACTGGAGCACTACCTTTAGTCAAGCAAACCGACCCCGGGACTTATACTTTGTAAGCCTAGTACTTATTCTATCGGTCTCTTTTGCCGAACCGCTAAGTGACGGGGACATAAACACACCTGCATCAGTTGTTAAGCAATGCTAGGGGACAAACACAGACACACAAACACACACACACACACACACACATATATATATATATATACATATATACGACGGGCTTCTTTCAGTTTCTGTCTATCAAATCTACTCACAAGGCTTTGGTTGGCCCGAGGCTATAGTAGAAGACACTTGCCCAAGGTGCCACACAGTGGGACTGAACCCAGAACCATGTGGTTGGTAAGCAAGAAGCTACTTACCACACAGCCACTCCTGCACCTATATATAAGAATGTAGATAGATAGACAAATGAATGGATAAAATGATAAATAAGTGGATAGACAGATATATAAGCAGACAGACAGACTTATCTATAATAATAAATGCCAAAAGGAATTTCTGTGTGTCAGTTTGTCACACTTTGACCCCCCCCCCTCTCACTATTCAATGACACATTAAAATCAATGACCCATTAAAATCAATGACACTTCTACTCACTCTTCTTGTTGGGGTGAGAGTAATAGTAGGCATAGAGACGGTGAAGGCAGTAGTAGATTGACAATTGAGATGGTAATAGGGTGATAATAATAGTATGAGCTGGTGGTGGTGGTGGTGGTGGTGGTGGTGGTAGCTGAGGTGGTCAAGCATGATGGTGATAATAAGGAATATGAAAGTCAAAGGTGTTGATGGTGGGCATCAGTAGTCTGAATGGTGTGTGTATGGTAGTTGTGGTAGCGATGGTGGTAGCACTGGGGATGGTGATGGTTGAAAACAAACAACAGAAAGGGGATTTATTTCCCTGCTATTGATATAAACTAGTGCATTTTGCACCAAAAGAGGTTAGACAGAAAAAAAAAAAAATTGTGCTGACCTCCCGAATGGGAAAACAAAAAAATGTCACTTGTCATGAAGCTTTGCAATATATCCTTATTTTGACGAAAATTGCTCATTGCTTGAAAAATATTGGTCAGCTTGCTTACCAACCACATAGTTCTGGGTTCAGTCCCATTGCATGGCACCTTGGGCAAGTGTCTTTTACTATAGCCTCGGGCCGATCAAAGCCTTGTGAGTGGATTTGGTAGACGGAAACTGAAAGAAGCCCATCGTATATATGTATATATATATATATATATATATATATATATATGTATGTATGTGTGTGTATATGTTTGTCCTCCCGACATCGCTTGACAACCGATGCTGGTGTGTTTACGTCCCCGTAACTTAGCGGTTCAGCAAAAGAGACCGATAGAATGAGTACTAGGCTTCCAAAGAAGAAGTCCTGGGGTTGATTTGCTCAACTAAAGGCGGAGCTCCAGCATGGCCGCAGTCAAAAGACTGAAACAAGTAAAAGAGTAAAAGAGTATGTACTCAATGCATGATGTGTCACTATTGGGCTCAAGGCCCAATGAAGAGCCCTCGACTGGAGTTAGCTTAAAAGCCGCCCTATTGGGTGGCTTTTAAGCTAGTAGATAGTCAGGAAGATAGATATGCTTAGCTACATAGACAGACAGTCAAACTGACAAACCAAGTGTTAAATAGATAGATAGATAGATAGATAGATAGATAGATAGATAGATAGATAGCTAGATAGATAGATAGATAGAGAGGTAGATAGATAGATAGATAGAGAGGTAGATAGATAGATAGATAGATAGATAGATAGATAGATAGATAGATAGATGAGTAGGTAGGAAGGCAGGCATGCCAGCAGATATGTTGATTGGTCAACAGAAGCATTGATATAAGCATATGCAAATAGATTATGAAGATATTATCAACATACTGAGTTCTTCTTATTATAATGGTATTAAAATTTGAGGAGGATCTTATTTCCATTGCATACACTTTTCAGGAACAACACTGACTTTCCAGACAATGATGGTCTGGAACCGCTTGTAATTTGCATTGATTTGTGCATAGGAACTTCAAATTCCTGTGGCTGCCAGACTAGTTTACTGGTACTTTACAGTATTAATAAATTTGTATCATTTATACTAATGTACAGGTACCTACATGTCATTTAATTTGTAGGTAAATTTAATATTTGTTTAATTTAGAGTATGCTGACCAAGATGACCATCTGTAATTTGGAAAGGCTTTGGAATCAAAAGTTCCAGAAAATCAATGATATACTTTTATATGTTATAGAGTTCTGAACATACACAATGAGAGGTAATATCTATTCTCACTTAAATATGGATGTTCTGTTTGAACAAACTTAACTGCAGTTGATACCATGAGAGAAACTCTCATATAGGCTTTTGGTGCAAAATGCATGCTTATTTATATCGGTAGGAAGGGGAGATAAATCCCCGCCATCCCCAGCACTAAGACTACCAGCTCACGTGATTTTGACCTTCCTTGGTCTCATCAATGATGGACACTCAACCATGGATGGAATGAAGGAAGGTTGAAATCTGATGGTCTGAAGGTGATCTGAAGGTGATCTGATGGTCTTGGCACTAGAGGTGGTGGGGATTTATCTCCCCACAAATGATTTAACCAAGAGTGCATTTTGCACCAAAAGCCTATATAACAGTCTCTCTCATGGTGTCTACCACAGTATAGTCTGTTCCAACAGGACATCCATGTTTAAGTGGGAATAAATATTACCTCTTGGTATTAATACTGTCTCTGTTGCTAATATATATATTTTTAACAAGCTCACTGGCTAATCACGACACCAGTGACTGTTCTGGGACTGATTTTCTATATATTGCTGGCTGGGAAATAAATCTTTGCTACCTCTGGCTGTCGAGTGTCCATTGTTGATGAGACTAAGGAAGGTTAAAATCATGTGATCTAGTGATCTTGATGCTGGAGTGGGGATTTATCTCCCCACTAGTGATATGAATAGCTGTGCATTTTGAACCAAAACTCTTTGAGAGTTTCACTCATAGTGTCTACCACAGTAAAGTTCGTTCCAACAGAACATCCATGTTTAAGTGGGAATAAATATTACCACTCAATATTAATACTGCCTCTGTCGTTAATATATATTTTTTAATGAGCTCACTGGCTAATTGCAGCACCAATGTCTGTATGACATTGATTTTCTATATATCACTAGCATTGAGATGAGTCACTGCTATATCTAGCGGTCGAGCAGCCATCATTGATCAGAGCAAGGAAAGTCAAAAACACATGATCTGGTGGACTTGGAGCTGGAGTTGGTAGGGACTTATTTCCCTGCTACTAATATAAACAAGTGTGCATTTTGCACCAAAAGCAAACATGAGAGTTTCTCTCTTGATATCTACTGCTGTATAGTTTGTTCTAACAGAACATCTGTGTTCATGTGAGAATAAATATTACTTCTTGATATTAATATTGCTTCTGTCAATAATACATATACTACTAAATTTTGGACATTAAACAGAAAGCCATACACCAACTCTATTTTAAGACATTATAGAACATTAGGAAAAATTTAACAGAATAAACACAATTATTACTCTGCAGAAAACCTCACTACTGCAGCATATTGCTTTAGAAATGATTCCAATAGCCAAATAGAAAGAAACCAAAAGTCAATATACAATTAATACAATGAGAAAATATAGCTACATTTTTGACAATGTGTGAGGAAATCCCAAATCTGGAAACAGCCAATGGAAAGCAAGGACTGTAATATAACATTCTGTTGTAGCTATCTTAAGTTTATTCTATTAATTCTATTGTATTAAACAGAAATCTATTGAACTGAATTAATTCCAAAGGTCAGCAATGCCCTTAAGGCAATGAAGATTTGCAATCACTAAATAACATTATACACAGTGGATAAATTTTATTCTTATTCCAAAGATATACAAAAGAATGGGGAAATGGGGAAGAAAAAAATTTTTAAATTGTAAACAAAGATGTCTCTAATTGCTCTTTCTTTTTCTCCATCTCTTTCACTGTCCTGTTCTTCACACACACACACACACACACACACACACACACACACACACACACACACATGCACGCACATACACACACACACACACACACACACACACACACATCATTGACCACAGGCAGCTTTTGACTTTTTGTATCCAAAGGATTTTTAACCCAGTATTTACATGTTTGTATTTATAACTTTGTCTGCTTCAAGTTTCACCATTCCCAGAAATATATATATATATATATATGTATATATATATATATATATATATATATATATATATATATATATATATATATATATATATACACGCACACAGGGTGTGGATGGTATTTGAGGACACATGCATTTTCAGTCATTATTTTATTTGACTAATTTTTATTGAACTTCTATTTCAGAAAATAACAATGGCAGGCCCTATGCTTGCTAATGAAATGAAAAGGCATGCTGTGATTGTAGTTTTGAAGGCTAAGCATAGTAATTTAGAAATTTTCTGAAAGTTGTTAGCAATGAAGAACATGTGATGCCACCTCACCTTTTCCCACATGGCCTCAGGGTGAATGCTGCTGCATATATTGAGGTTCTTGATAAAGTTGTTAAGCCTTGGATCAACAATGTATCCAATAGAAGGCTTTATGCCTTTCAACAAGATTCTGCACCATCACACAAGGCTCAAATGACACAAGAATGGATGGCCAACAATTTGCATGACCACGTCACTTCCAACATTTGGCCTCCTAATTCTCCAGATCTCAATCTACTGGACTACTATGTATAAAGCATCTTTGAGAAAAATGTCAATGAATACCCCCATAGTACCAAAGATTTTTTGAAAGCCGCCATAGTTTGAATCATGTCTGGTATGAACAAGGATCACACAATCTGAGCTTATAAACTATTTTGTTCATGTGTAGAAGCAATTATTGATGCTTATGGTGATCTTATTGAATGAAATTATTAAATTGATAATTTAGCTTTATATTTATGTTATTTTTATAAAAATAGTTTTTTTCTGTTATTATATAAGCGTTTTTTTAAAATCATAAATCTGTCATCAAATACCTGTATATATATATATATATATATATATATATATATATATATATATAATGACTAAAGAGTATAAAACCCACAGAATTGTCTTCCCTTACACACACTTCCTGTTTTGACACCACACATCCTGCTTAACACAAACTTTCAGCCCCTTTTTTTAAAACAAAACACAACTCTCAATTCCATGCATCCTAATCTTTCTAACAATTATCTGCATGGATTACTATTGAACTTTAAAAGCTCAAAGACAATATAATGTATTGGTATATTTATTTTTTTATATATTATTTTTTATACATTATTTTTTATTTTTTTGTAAAAAACATTTTCATTCTCCCTCTTCTTGAAAATTTGCCATGCAATGAAAGCCAGTTAGAAATCCTTTTTAATCCTCCTTATACACATCTATATTAAAATATGCTTTCAGTTTAGCATTCTACCTTATTATTATTTTTTATTTTCCTATTATTTCTCCATGTGCGGTTAACACAACCCCACCATTTACTGACTTATATATATATATAAACTTTTAAATCAGTTCAAACATGTTTGGGACATATTTGACCTGTGAAAAGGCAGCCTCCACTGTGGCTTACCAGGCCAGACTCCAAAAGTGGCAGGAATGCTGAGACTGGTGTATTGTTGTGCAAGGTGACTATCTCAAAGGAAATGATGTTAAAATTTAGGTAAATAAGTTACTTTTTATTAAACATGATTAGTCCAGGAATCTTTTGATACCACCTCGTATATTTGTGTGTGTGTGTGTATAGTATGTAGATAGGGTTATAATCCAAGCTGTGTCTTCTTGAAGTAGATCTAGTTATTCAAATACAACAAAATTATATGTAGATGTTATATTTGTGTAAGGTATGCATAAGAGTTGAAAAGTACTGGACAATGATTTTGCTGAGTAATTACATATCAAAAGAAGAAATTAAAAAAATATTCTTGTTTTAAACAATAGATGTCACAACACCATTACTTATCTTAGATGCTCTTCGGTAGACTGATAAATACATTTCTAGTTATTTAGCAATCATCAGTACCAGATACTACACAGAGTTGACAACCCTGAAATAACTTAGAAAGCTACAAGTTCCTTCATAACAATCAGTAAAACCTATTTTCTGACTACATGTGATCAGCCACCAGACTTGAATTGTATATTATGCACACTAAGCAGTGTTATGAAATGAACAAATTTTAAAACCATTTATCAGTCTACCAGAGGGTGCCCTGAGATGACTTATAGTGTTTTGATATTTGTTGCCTAAAGCAAGAATTTTCTCCATGAAAAGCTAAAGTGAAAAATGACGTTTTTTTCAGGTGAAATACACACAAACATATTTGAACTGACTTGTATGTATGTGTGTGTGTCACTGTGACCAAATAGTGTGCATGTGTATAGTGTATGTATGTGGGTGAAAGTTATCTTTGTCTATGTGTACTGCCTGTATGTGTATGTGTGTGTGTATGTGTATATATAGTCTGTGTTCAGATAGTATGTGCTTGTGTGGAAGTATACATTGTCTGTGGTCAGGTATTATGTGCTTGTGTAGGTGTGGGAGAGTGCATGATGGTGTGTGGTATGTGTACTGAGTTACACAGTGTGCGGCTGCTCATATAGAGGTATGTGTGGTGATGCTATTGAAGATTGTGTGTACGCGTGGATGATGGTGTGTTGTATGTGTGCTGAGAAGTGTGTGTAGAGTGGGACGGTGTTCTGGGTGTGTGTGTAATGGTGTGTGATGTGAATGGGGATCCGTGTGGGACTGGGGTAAAATGAAGAGAGGAGGTGAATTGAGCCCATGTGGTGCAAAGGAATGAAGAGAGAAGATTAATTCCTGTTCATGGCAATATATGTGACACATAAAAGGCACCCATTGCAATGGCATGTAGTAGGCACCCACTAGACTCTTGAAGTAGCTGGCTTTAGGAAAGGAATCCAATCATAAAAACCTAGCCAAATCAGACTAGAACTTGGTAATGCTCTCCAGCTTATCAGTTGCAGTCAAACTGTCTAACCCATGCCGGCATGGAACGCAAATGCTAAATGATAAGGATAATGATGACATATACACTTATGTGTATACACATACAAAACAAAACAAACTCACACACACACACAGATATTTTCTTTTATTTTTTTATTCTTTTACTTGTTTCAGTCATTTGACTGCAGCCATGCTGGAGCATCACCTATAGTTGAACAAATTGGCCCCAGAATTTATTCTTTGTAAACCTGGTACTTATTCTATCAGCCTCTTTTGCCAAACTGCTAATTTACAGGGACTAAACACACCAGGGGGGACAAACACAGGCACACAAATGCATACATACATACATATATATATATATATATATATATATATATATATATATATATATATATATATACATATATATATATATGTATGTATGTATGTATGTACAACGGGCTTCTTTCAGTTTCCATCTACCAAATCCACACACACACACATAAATATATATATTTACATATACATATACACTCACATACTTACACTTATACATACATATTCATTCTTACACTCATACATATACACATAAATACATACACACCCACATAAACACACACACACACACATACATACATACATACATAAATACATACATAAATACATACATACATACATTCGTACATACATTCATACATACATACATAATCATACACATAGAAAGATACAAACCTTTTATATATATATTTTAAAACAATTGCATAAAATTTTATGCATTATTGCATATGTTTGTACTTATACACATATATAAGGACAAATACTTACTCTGAAAAAAAAAATAGATAAATCAAAATTTCTGATATATGTCCATCATATCAAGACTAGCTGCACATATGGTTTTGATGTATGTGCCTGACGTACCCTTATCATACACTAAGTTATGATGGGTATACTGGGCTTTGTATATTTTATCCCAGTGTCACTTTGATGGCATGCACTGCTCTCTCACTCAATAATAATAATAATAATAATAATAATATTAATAATAATGATAATAATGATAATAATAATTGGCCTGATGCAGTGCCAGACACTGGCTTTCATAGCTTCTTATCTTAACTGATTGAAAATGTTATCATGTACATATTTTGTCTTGGTATAAAAGATGGGTTATAGCAAATATTCTGCTCAGTACCACTGATTTGCTTGTCAGTTGCTTGACCTTAACCAGTTGAGCATGTCTCTTGGTGGCTGATGATATGTGCATCTCTGATCCTGAGCAGAAGAAGTCGGGGAGCATCATAGCCATGTGTTGAGAGGAATTCTTTGGGGTTTGAATAATTTACCTCTGAAAACATAGGTGTTTTATTCAACATCCTTAAACAACCCTTATTCAGGGACCTTTATAGCAGTATAGGCTACTTGATTTGAAGAAAATTCTAACAGGGCTCTAACTGCAAGGTCATGCGCTGTTTATCTTGATATAAGGCCACGATGTCGTGCACATATGAATATGATGCATGCGCTTGGTGTACCCTTATCAGACGGGTAGTTATGATCGTTATAATGGGTTTTGTATATTTTATCCCAGTGTCACTTTGATGGCATGCACTGCTCTCTCACTCAATAATGATAATGATAATAATAATGATTTCAAATTCCAGCACAAAGCCAGCAATTTTGGGGTAGGGAATAAGTCAATTACATCGACTCCAGCGTTCAACTGGTACTTATTTTATCGACACCAAAAGGATGAAAGGCTAGGTTGACCTTGGTGGAATTTGAACTCAGAATGTAAAGACAGACAAAATGTCACCAAACATTTTTCCTAGCATGCTAATGATTCTGCCAGCTTGCCATTTTGATAATAATAATAATAATAATAATAAATCCTTTCTACTATAGGCACAAGGCCTGAAATTTTTTGGTGGGGAGGGGACTAGTCAATTACATAGACCCCAATGTTTTACTGGAACTTGATTTATCAACCCCGAAAGGATGAAAGGCAAAGTCAGCCTCAGCATAATTGGGACTCAGAACCTAAAAGACATGAAATACTGCTAAGCATTTTGCTCGGCATGCTAACAATTTTGCCAGCAATATTAATAACGATAATAATAATAATAACAATAATATTAATAATAATAATAATAATAATAATAATAATAATATAAGAACTTTACAATAAAATTTATATAAGTCCTTGGTTTGTTTTTTTCTACTGAAGGCAGTGCTCCAGCATGGCTGCAGTCAAATGACTGAAGCAAGTAAAACAAAGAGATATACATATATACACATACATATACACACAGATATTCACACATATGCTTATTTGTGTGTGTATGTGTCTGTGTGTGTGTGTGTGTGTGTGTGTGTGTGTGTGTGTGTGTGTGTGTGTGTGTGTATATATATATATATATATATATATATATATATATATATATATATATATATATATATACATATATACATACTATAATGTTATTGTTGACTTTTAATCTTATAAAAAAGAAATGAATCTTTATGTCTGTCAATCACATCTGTTAGAAGGAGGGAAAGAAGGGGAGGAAAAGTTGTTGTTGAAAGAGAAATACAGTGAGAGAGAGAGAGAGAGAGAAAGTGTGTGAAAAAGAGAGAGAGAGGGAGAGAGAGAGAGAAGAGAGACAGAGAGAAGAGACAGACAGACAGACAGACAGACAGATAGATAGATAGATAGATAGATAGATAGATAGATAGATAGATAGATAGTGTTGTCACCACAGTAACTAACAAATTTTAATAAAAAAAATTCAGGAATTGCAAGTCTGTCAACACAACATAGCTTAAAAAGAAAGTCTTTCATTATATAACAATATAGATATTGTTTTGGTTGTTTGTGTGTGTACGTGTGTGTGTGTATGCGTGTGTATTTCTGTGTGCACGTGTGTGTGTCTGCGCATATATTTCTATGTGTGTGCTTGTGTGTGTGTATTCGTGTGTGTGTGTGTGTGTGTGTGCGTGTGTGTGTGTGTGTGTGTGTGCGTGTGTGTGTGTGTGTCAAAGATAGAATTAAAATTTATTTCAAGAAAAAAGTCAGGTCATTGTTATAGTTGTTGAGAGAAATAGGGGGAGAGGGAGTGAGTGTGTGTATGTGCGCACATATGTGTATGTGTGTGTATGAAAGATAGGTAAACTGTTGTCATGATAGTAACTAATGAGACTTTCACTATATAACAGTCTACAATTACAGAAGGTGCGTGCATGATTAACCAATATTTTTATGGGCAGCATAGCAATAAATTAAGACCTAGTTTTACACAAAGTTTAGTTCCCTTTGTAATTGGTGCAAATAGGGTTGTGTGATTAAGAGGTTCATTTCACAACCAGCTGGTTTCATGTCTTGTGAGTAAATTTGGTTGGTAGAAACTATGTGGAAGTCTGCTGTTTATATATTTGTACGTGCGTGTGTGTTGTGTATATGGAGCATGATGCAGTTTTGTGACTTGTTAGATCTTGTCAAAACATCCATCCCTACCAGCATGGAAAACAGAAATTAAATGATAATCATGATGATGGAGATGATGACGACAACGACGACGATGATGATGATGATGGTGATGTGTGTATGACTGTGCACGTGTGCATGTTTTTCTCTATATGTCTTTACACTGTTTGACAGTTGGTGTTGGTTTGTTCACATTCCAGCAACTCAGTGGTTCAGCAATGAAACTAATAGAGTAAAGACCAAATTTTGCTTTAGATATATGTATTGGTATGTATTGCAAGAAACAGTTAGGTTTCTTTCTCTAACATTTTACATAGTTCAACCTCCAAAGGGTCTCTGGACTAACATTAGCCAACAGGGTGTGTAGCTTGAAGATTAGGGAGTCTGTATATATCGAGCTGCTACTTCTCTGAAATGAGAGGTTGCAGCTCTAGCATTATGGACGTGTAATTTAAATGCTACAGTAAAGAATTGCAATTCAGATTCTTTAAGCCAAGCCAGCTGGCAGAAGACCTAGAAGTAGACAGTGAATGAGATGATTAGATAATATTTATACTCTCAGTAAAGTGGCAAGCTGACAGAATCATTAGCATGCTGGGAAAAATGCTTAGCAGCATTTCAACCATATTTACATTCTGGGTTCGAACTCCACCAAGGTTGACTTTGCTTTTCATCAGTTCAGGGTTGATAAATTAAGTACAAGTTGAGTACCAGAGGCTGATGTAATCAACTTAACCTCTCCCCTGAAATTGCTGGCCTTGTGCCAAAATTTGAAATCGATATCTGTAATCTCAGTTGAGCATGCTTGGGAATCCAGCTGGAAAATTTCATGATAGCTACTTCTGATAGGATCATACAGACCCCAACAACCCACCAAGGAATAGTGGACAGAGAAGATGGATGGATAGATAGATAGCCTTACATTTCACAGCAGATTTTCTTTTTCAACCATATTAAGAATCATATCATATTTGCCTGTAATTCACCTACAGCATCTGGTTTAGTAGAAATAAGCAGTCATCTTTTCATGTCCCCATAAAATAAAATTGAAACAATTTCCAAATTTAAAAACAAAAATTAATAAACAATGATAATAAACTTTTTAGCTGACATCAATAAGATCAATGCACCAGGTTTCCAAATGTTCTTAACAGATTAATTCTGTCATCTATAGACCTAATGTTTAAAAAAAAAAGCATTTAAAATCTTGACTCAATGTTTTATTGATGGTTATAGCATTGCAGATCAAACATTTAATATCAATAATAACAATAACAAAGCTATTGAAATGTTATTTCAGAAATATTTAATTTGAGGATGAATTAAATATTTTTTTTAAATATTTCAATATCATTTTAATATTTTTTTCTTTTTTCTTTTTTGTGCAATTATTGATTTTTGATGTTTGATCTGCATTGATATGGCCTTGTAAAATACATTGATTTTTGTGCATATTTCACAACATTTCAACATGAGCACTTTATAATGGTCCTGTCTGTCTGTGTGTATGTATGTATGTATGTATGTATGTATGTATGTATGCATGTATGTGTGTATGAATTTTCTTTGAGTTTTATTTAAGTTCTTAGGAGAGTTCAAGCCAGTCACCAACAAAATGACAAGACTTCTTGAACTAAGAGGGTTCCTGGTGTTTGTAAATATGTGGTTGAGTTGGTGTGTTGGTTGAAATATCAATACATACATCAAAGTGTGTGCAGCTATTCACATAAGAATGTCACAGGGAGCATTTTTGGAATGTCTTACAAATCTTCACTGTGCCACTAACACATTGCATTTATATGTGTATGAGTGGATTTGGTAGACAGAAAACTGAAAGAAGCCTGTCGTACATATATATGTATATATAAATATATGTATGTATGTATTTATGTATGTATGTATTTGTGTGTCTGTGTTTGTTCCCCCCACCATTGCTTGACAACCAATGTTGGTGTGTTTAGTCCCTGTAACTTAGCGGTTTGGCAAAAGTGGCTGATAGAATAAGTACCTATGCATAACTTTCTACAGGTATACTGAGTATTTTCCCCAAAGTCTCTGTTTCGGTAGGTCAGTCCAGCCACCCTTGGTACACTCATAGCACTGGGTCAGGAGCTTTTCGCCCAATCACATAATGTCATTACCTACACTGATGAGTATACACATGATGTTGTCATTTCTTTCTTTATTGTTCAATGTGTGTTATCAAAAATGACTATCATCTAACAATGTGGGGCAATCATCATTGTTGTCATATACATACATCATACATACATACATATATACATACATACATACATACATACATACATACATACATATGCATGTGAAAACATACATTAATGTGAAAACCCGGAAAATACTAACTAGCACACATTATTTCCATATAAGCAGTGACATAGACTGCCTCAACCTAAAATGCAAACAAAGTGGCAGAGGCTTAACATCAATCCAAAATGCCTTTGTGTGTCGTATCATAACCTTTCTGCAACATCTTTTAACCACTAATTGTTGAAGTGAATCCCTTGACCAAGTTTACATACATGAGGCTGATAACATCATAAAACTTGAAAGGCAGCTTCTTGAGCAGCATTCCTTGTCAGATAACCTTAAATACATGCCCAAAGAAGTTGCACGACTCTACCCCAACGTATCATCAGATGAAACAAATGAGCATATATGAGCAGAAGCCCATGCATGGATATGTTAGTAGAAAGCTCAGAGATGACAGTAACATTGATCACTAACTGCATACCCACTTTGGAGGGTATGCATTTGCAATAAAGGAACAGGAAATATCAACCGAATACTTGATGCACAAAAGGGACAGGGATGCAACAAAAGCAATAAAATGTGACAACTAGTTCAGACTTTGTGGAGTTAACACCAAAGATATTACCCATGTCATAAGCAGTTGTCTGAAGATGTCATCACTGGATTATCTACTGATGAGACATGATGTTGTAGCTAGGACACTGTGTAACAAGATCTGTCAAAAGGATAACCCCCAAGGACAAAGAAATAAGAACTCACAGTATGATGGAAGCTATAGCCACTCATAATAAAAAGGAGTACTGGTGGAGTGTTCCAGTGAAATCCTCAATAAAATGTAAACACAATAGACCTGATATAATGATTTGGGACAGAGAAGAGAAACTGTGTAGTTGTAGAAATCAGCTTCCCAGCAGATGTTAACATAAAGCTAAAGATCAGTGAAAAAGAGAGTACCTACACTGAACTATTGAGAAATCTGCAGTTACTCTATCCAGATTACAAGTTCAGGTTTATACCTATAATTATTGGAGCACTGGGATATGTAACACACTGCCTAAATGCTAATCTTGAGAAATATGGCTTCTCAAAAGCAGAAAGGAGCAAGCTGGTTCGAGGACTACAGATCCAATCCATCACTAGAACTGTAAAAATCTGTGAAACTTTTCAGAAGTTTATCATTTAAGTATATATGAGCATGTCAAGATATGCAACTATATGCATGAGAATACACACACTAAACAAAACATACAAATCTGCACATATACATACATACATACAAAAATACCTTGATGTTGATGTTGAAATTTCAGTGAAGGAGCCTTGGATCTAGGTTAGAAACCAGCTCTTTCTGTATTGGCAAGAAACCTTGAAATAAAACTGAATAATGACATACATACATACAAACATACATGCATACATACATACATACATACATACATACATACATACATACATACACACACATACATACATACATACACACACACACATACATACACACACACATACATACATACATACATACATACATACATACATACGTACATACATGCATGCATACATACATACATACATACATACATACATACATACATACATACATACATACAAAGTACCCTATTGTTGATGTTGAAATTCCAATGAAAGAGCCTTGAGTCAATGTTAGAAACCAGCTCTTTCTCTATTGGCAAGAAATCTTGAAATAAAACTGAATAATGACGTATATATAGTGTATTTTGCATATATAAATAAATGTATGGCTATTACTGTTAAGTTTAGAGCTTAGCAGAGATCATCATTGTCCAGTCTGCTCCCAGTATAGTGATTAAACAACTACTATACTTGGTACTATTACTAGTTATTATATACATAGCAAATGTGGGAGAAATTATAACAAACACAGTTTATATCATTATTAGTTCCTACATATGTTTCACTATTGTGGTTCGTTGGGAACTTTGCCTTGAATGTTATCTTCTTGAATCATACAGACTCATAAGGGTCAGTTTTCCAGTTTCCATGGTGCATATATACCCCATCTGGATGGGACACCAGTTCATCGCAGGATTACCCCTTTTTGCCAGCTGAGTAGACTGGAGCAACATAAAATGAAGTGTTTTGCTCAAGAATACAACACATTGCCCAGTCCAAGAATCAAAACCACAATCTTGCGATCATGAGTCCAACACCCTAACCACTAAGCCATGCACCTCAACACCACAATGGAAGGATCACCAGGGAATACTTTATTGCATTATGTTACAGAGAAATGTTTTAGTTCTCTGAAACTTGGAGGATCCGATGTAGAATTCCAAAATAACTACATTGGTGAAAAATAAGCAGAAACTAATAATAATGTATACTTTTGTTTATCTTAATTTCTCCTGTACAAACACACACACAGACAGAAAGATAGATAGATAGATAGAGGTGTGTGTGTGTGTGTGTGTGCGTGTGTGTGTCTGTGTGTGTGTGTGTGTGTGAGTGTGTGTGTGTGTGTGTGTATGTGTGTGTATGTGTGTGTGTGTGTATGTGTGAATATATGTCTGTCTAGTTTATGCACAACACAGCATAGATCAAAAGAACAAATAAACTGTCTACAATCGCTTTGATCAAATGCTTGTCCAATCAGGTCTAGACAGGGCAAAACAACAACAGCTACAACAACAGCAACAACAAAAGCTACATCAGACTTTCAAGATACATTGATATATTGGTGAAGTCCCTCATATTGGCATAAATTCTTAAATAAAATAAATAAAATAAAATAAAATAAAATAAATAAATAAGTTCTCCACTATCCAACAGTTCAACAACCTGTCAGTAGAAAAAATATATTTTCTTTACACTAAAAAATATAATCAACTGGCCAAAAAAAACCCCACAAAAAATTGAGAAGACATAATTTGTCAGTTATATATTTATATAAAGTCCATCAAATGAAGATGTTGCTGTATTTGAGATGTATTTGAGATGTGTGATACAATGTTGTCCAGATTAACTCTGTATTGCTTACTCACTACTAAACAGATATCTTCATTTTTTTATTTTTTATTCTTGTTTATATATATATATTCTTGTATTCTAATATTCATATATAGAGTTTCTTGTTCTCTTTCTCCTTATTTATTTATTTATTTATTCATTCCAATATCATTTGATGATATTGTTATATAATTCGTATTTGTCAGTTTCAATTCAGTTGAACTAAAAATGGTAAACACAATTATTTTTTTGTATATGTACACATACATACACACACATGTGCACATAGGCACACATATATATATATTAACATACATACATACACATACATACGTACATACATACACACATACATACAAGGTGGTATCAAAGAGTTCCTGGACTAGTTATGTTCAATAAAAGGTAAATTATTTTATTCTTTTATTCTTTTACCTGTTTCAGTCATTTTACTGTGGCCATGCTTGAGCACCGCCTTTCGTCGAGAAAATTGACCACAGGATTTATTCCTTTTAAGCCTAGTGCTTATTCTATCAGTTTTTTATTCCGAACTGCTAAGTTATGGGGACGTAAACACACCAGCATTGGTTGTCAAGTGATGTTGTGGGGGACAAACACATACACACACAGACATGTTTTAACATCATCTCCTTGGAAATAGTCATCTTGCACAGTGTTCCTTCTACTTTTGGAATTTGGCCTGAAAGTCATTTTCCATGAGTTAAGGACCTTCTGCAATTTGCTCTTGATCTCGACAATGGTGTTAAAATGGTGACGTTTGGGCTGCATTTTCATCTTGGGGAAGAAATAGAAGTCTACAGGTGCTAAATTTGGTGAACAGAACGGGTGCAGAAGCAATATCATGTTGTTTTTTATGAGAAACTCATGAGTAAGGAGAGCTTGGTGACAGGGTGCATTGTCATCATAAAGAATCCAATTCTTTGCATTCCACACAAATCTGATTGCTTTCATCGAAAGTTCTCTCTCAAACGCTTTAAAATATCACTGTAGAACTCTCGATTGATGGTCTGGCCCTGGGGAACAAATTCTCAATTCACAATACTGTGGATGTCAGCAAAAATGATGAGCAGCCTCTTAACTGAGCTGTGACTCTGTCATGCCTTTTGAAGCGTCTGTGCCACTCAAGGCATTGTATATGACCCATTGAACCATCGCTGTAAACTTGCCAAAGCATGCTCTCATTTTAACAGATATATTTACCAAAATTACATAAAAATAACTTGAAATACTAAAGAGTAAATTTATTCAATAAAATCACCATTGGCTTCAACCATGTCCTCCAGATGACTTCAAACTTTCCTGCAACTCTGATGGATGGTTTCCTTGTTTAAGTTGGTGAATGCTGCCATAATCCTTGCCTTCAGTTCATCTTTGGTGTTACAAGGAGTTTTGTTAGTCTCTCACTGAACTGTACCCCACACATAATAATCAAGGGTGTTGCAGTGTGGGGAGCTAGGTGGCCAGATGTTAGGGGTGATGTGGTCACAGAAATTGTCTGACAGCCATGACTGGGTTCTCCTCCTTGTGTGGAATGGAGCAGAATCCTGTTACCAGACAGAGGGCCTTCCAGCAGCCACCCTCTTGACTAAGGGCAGCACTACCTTCTCCAGGCACTTGATGTAGGCTTCTCTGTTGAGTAGAAGGCCGTGCAGGAAGATGAATGGAGGCACAACGTCACCATCACTAAAGATCATTACTCCGAACACCATGATGTTGACTGGATATTTGATTTTGATCTCTCTTGGTACATGTTTTGGGGACACGGCAAACACTCAGATTGACACCCAAACACTCTGAAATGTTCATATTGGAGCTTCCATCACAACATCTTGATTCTCTCTAGCACGTTGCTTAGCAATCCAAAAATATCTCATGCCGCTCATCTTCAATTTGAAGAACACACGAAAACTTCTTTCTTTCTGCTTCTGGGTTTAGATTTCATTCTAGCCATTTGAATTTTAATCTCCTGCCTCTCTTTCTTCCAATCAGTCCAAACCTATCTCTGAGCTCTGATGGATTTATTCAAACCACCACGACCACCACCACCAACAACAACACCATATGATCTTATGCCAACCACAGGACTGTGTTGTAGGCCTCCACAGGCTGGAATAAGGACATGTTCAGCTTTTTATTATATTATGAGTCTCTATTTCCTTCTCTTTTCCAACATAAGCATTGACATAACTTTTTAGAATCTAAACCTGGACAAGGACTCTTTTAGCTTCCATTGTCATTTGTTTCTGAGTCCTTCAAGCTCTTCTTCCAAAGTCATGTGAAGACCTATAACCTTTATGACCATTTACCAATCTTACTTCATGGTTAGAATAAAATCCAGCTCACATGTGTGTTTGCCTGATTAGTAAGTCATCAGGTGACTGGCTGATGTGTGTGTGTGTGTATGTGTGTGTGAGTGTGTATGAGTGGGGGTATGCTTATAAGCAGCCCCCTCCCACATCATTCTTAGGAGAAGTGACGGGTCATGTTCAAGCATATATACACACACACATATATATACACACACGCACACACACATATACAAAGAGAGAGAGAGATAGTTAGATTTACACATATTCATATATATATATATACATACATGTCAGTGTGTGCAAAGTTCTGTTTTCTTGTTTATATGTTTAATATGGCTTTTGACCACATTATAGTAAATTGATAATTGATTATCAATAGAGATATTTTAAATGTAATTACATGTATGCATATAATGTTGATTGACCTAAATTTATTGTCGGTTCCAGCTTATTTGGCTCAGCATCAAACATGAACTATATTATTCTACAGAGATTTTCATATTTGTGCAGAAATGAAAACATTGATAAATGGAATATAAAACAAAATTATGGATTTTAGTCCATCATTGAAAATATGAATTAATTATTTATTTAACAATTTCTTAAAGGTTACTCCAAAATAGCAATCCATTAATTGTTAGTCTTCACCACAACAAGTGTAACCTACTCATACCCAATATGTTGTGTGTGTATGTGAGTGTGGGTGTGTGTATGCGTGTGTTTGTGTCTGTGTGTGTGTGTGTATGTATATAGGCATAGGAGTGACTGTGGTAAGTAGCTTGCTTACAAACCACATGAGTCCAGGTTAAGTCACACTGTGTGGCACCTTGGGCAAGTGTCTTCTACTATAGCCTCGGGCCAACCAAAGCTTTGTGACTGGATTTAGTAGATGGAAACTGAAAGAAGCCTGTCATATATATTTATATATATATATATATATATATATATATATATATATATATATATATATGTGAGTGTGTAAGTGTGTGTGTGTTTGTGCATGTCTGCGTTTGTACCGCCAACATCGCTTGGCAACTGATGCTGATGTGTTTACGTCCCTGTAACTTAGCAGTTCGGCAAAAATGTCCAATAGAATAGCTACTAGGCTTACAAAGAATAAGTCCTGGGGTTGAGTTGCTCAACTAAAGGTGGTGCTCCATCATGGCCACAGTCAAATGACTGAAACAAATGAAAGAATAAAAGAATATGTATATATATATGTATATATATATGTATATATTTATATATGTGTGTGTGTGTATATATATATATATATATATATATATATATATATATATGCATACATACATCATCATCATCATTAACGTCGTTTAACATCCGCTTTCCATACTGGCATGGGTTGGATGGTTTGACTGAAGATTGGCAAGCCAGAAGGCTGCACCTGGCACCAATCTGATCTGGCAAAGTTTCTACTGCTGGATGCCCTTCCTAACGGTACTACTCCTAAAGTGTAGTGGGTGCTTTTATGTGCCACCAGCACGAGGGTCAGTCAGGTGGTACTGGCAACAACCACTCTCAAAAGGTGTTTTTTACGTGCCACCTGCACAGGAGCCAGTCCGGCAGCACTGGCAACAACCACACTCAAATGTTGTTTTTCACCTGCCACCGACACATGTGCCAGTAAGACAACATTTGCAACAATCACACTTGAATGGTGCTTTTTACATGCCACCGGCACGAGAACCAGTCAGCAGCCCTGGCAACGATGACACTTGGATGGTGCTTTTAATGTTCCACTGGCACAAGTGCCAATCAGGCGGTACTGTCATTGGCCACGTCAGCAATTTTGATTTCACTTGCCTCAACAGGTCTTTGCAAGCAAAGTTTATTGTCCAATAAATGAAGGGTACTCATAAGTGGGCTGGTTATACACCACTGGCATAGGCCACGGCTTATGGTCTCGTTTGGTTTGTCAGGTTTTCTCAAGCACAGCATATCTCCAAAGGTCTCGATCACTAATCATTGCCTTGGTGAGGCCCAATGTTCGAAGGTCATGCTTCACCACTTCATCCCAGGTTTTCCTGGGTCTACCTCTTCCACAGGTTCCCTCAACTGCTGCAGTGTGACACTTTTGCACACAGCTATCCTCATCCATTGACAACACATGACCATACCAGCACAGTCGTCTCTCTTGCACACCACATCTGATGCTTCTTAAGTCCAACTTTTCTCACAGGGCGTTTACACTCTGTCGTGTATGCACACTGATACATTCGCATGCATACATTGATATATATCATCATCATCATCATCATCATCGTTTAACGTCCGCCTTCCATGCTAGCATGGGTTGGACGATTTGACTGAGGACTGGTGAAACCGGATGGCAACACCAGGCTCCAATCTAATATATATATATATAATCATAAATATATAGGGATTGACAGTAACCTGCTTCTCCAACATACTGAGAATTCAGAAATAGCAGCCAAAGAACTACTGATTCCAAAACTACAAATTATTACTTAGCTACCCGGCAAAATTGTTAATTATTAATTTTATTACTAATTGACGATTCCCTGCCCTGCATATCTATCTATATATATATATATATATATATATATATATATATACATATATACAATGATGGCTGTCCACTCGTGACTGAGGAAGACCATTGCTGACCTTCAGGAACATTGTGTGCTCTAGGGCTAACTTATATTTTGCATTTGCAGCTCCGTTGGTGGCTAATGAGCCCTGCTCTTGACAAGCATACACGATTGCAAACATTGCAGACCTAGCTTTCCCCATGCACTACACCAGCAGTGTGCTTTCACGCAACTCGCTTAAGTTCTTCATACTGAATACATGCTCTCTCAAAAGTGTTGATCCCCTCCTTAACCTGCTTCCTCCATCTGTGGCGATGACAGGCATTTTTCTCCCAGTCAGTGCCCTGCATATCACAGGCCTTTAATGAGGACTTGACACAGTCCTTAAATCGCAGCTTTTGTTTTTTTTATTTTGATAAGCTTGGTACTTATTCTCTCAGTTACTTATTGTCAAACCAGTAAGTTATGGGGATGTAAATAAATGAACAGCAGTTGTGAAGCAGTGATAAGGGAGAAACACAGAGACAAAGACACACACATACACTTACATATATACATATATATACGATTGATTTCTTTCAGTTTCTGTCTACAAAATCCACTCACAAGGCTTTGGTTGGTGTGAGGGTATAGCAGAAGACACATGCCAAGTCACCACACAGTGGCACTGAACCCAAGAACCAAGTTTCTTACCACACAGCCACACCTGCACCTATGTATGTGTGTGTGTGTGTGTATATATGTGTGTGTGTGTGTGTGTGTGTGTGTGTGTGTGTGTGTATATATATATATATATGTGTGTGTGCATGAGTGTATATATGTATGCATGTATATATGTGTATATATATGTGTACATATTATATGTACATCTATATATATCATCATCATCATCATCATCGTTTAATGTCCACCTTCCATGCTAGCATGGGTTGGACGATTTGACTGAGGACTGGTGAAACCGGATGGCAACACCAGGCTCCAATCTAATCTGCACATATACATGTATACGTATACATCTATATCTATATATATACATCTATACATATACATGTATAGATGTATATATATATGTGTGGTGAGGAATCCTACATTGGGGAGTAGTAATGACTATGGTAGGGTAGCTGACTGCTTATTGTGATCATTCCTCTTTTGGCTTCCCGTAGCTTTGCTCTCTTTTACAAACCCAGCGAATATGCATATATTTCCTATTTCAAAGAAATTCAAACAATAGATATAACACCCAAGTCAAAAAGATTCTCAACAATTCAACTTCTCTGGTTGACATTAAGACACCCACCACCAATAGGGGCCTTAACTCCCACATTTTAGAGCTCCATGACATCCATTTTTCAGGAGCAAAATCCTTTTAACAGGTTCCAGAAGACTGGAATTTTGGAATCTGTGCATAAAGATCAGTAGTATGGAATACATATGTCATGATTAGAATTTTTTTACGGTGTGTAAAGAGGAAAAGAACCCTCATCTGCAATTTTGATGAAATTCGTATCATAGATATTCCAGTTCATTAGAGAAAATATAACAGAAAAGTCTAATTCTTCCATTGCAAGTAACATGGGCAACTCCGGGTATCTCTGCTAGTATTATATTTATATGTAAGTATGTATATATGTATGTATGCCTGTATGTATGTGAGATAATAGTTTCACTTTAATAGTTTCAGTATTAAAGTGAAA
>NC_142936.1:44905277-44962777 GCF_046866305.1 Octopus bimaculoides
ACAAATATCATGAGATATTCTATCCAACGCTTTAAAGGTTTTGTCAATTTACTAGCTTTGGGTTAGAATCACTTGGATGATACATTATATTGCACTTATTTTCGTGTCATTCGGATGAAAGTAAAAATATAAAGAAAAGTGTTATGGCAAAAGAGTATTCCTAAGAAGAGTTTGGTAAGTTCAGTTGCCATGAGGAGCGAAGAATCCAATATTTTGAAACTGTTGCCCCTTTGTTTTGGAGTCAGAGAGAGAGAGAGAGAAAGAGAGAGAGAAAGTGTATGTGTTTGAGTGAAGGAAATAGAGAGAGAGAAAACTGCACTACTCTTTACTCTTTTACTTGTTTCAGTCATTTGACTGCGGCCATGCTGGAACACTGCCTTTAGTCGAGCAAATCGACCCCAGGACTTATTCTTTGTAAGCCTAGTACTTATTCTATTGGTCTCTTTTTGCCGAACCGCTAAGTTACAGGGACATAAACACACCAGCATTGGTTGTCAAGTGATGGTGAGGGGGGGGGGGAAACACAGACACACAAACACACATACATATATATACATATACATATATACGATGGGCTTCTTTCAGTTTCCATCTACCAAATCCACTCACAAGGCTTTGGTCAACCTGAGGCTATAGTAGAAGACACTTGTCCAAGGTGCCACACAGTAGGACTGAACCCGGAACCATGTGGTTGGTAAGCAAGCTACTTACCGCACAGCCTTGTGACTTTGTGCTTCAGCTTGTTAAAATGACTTGGCTTTAACCCTTGGTCTCATTAATTTTTGAAAATAATAAAGAATTGCTAAGAATTAATAAAGTAAACTATCTTGTCTGCCATTAAGCAAACATTTAGAACATAACTTTATGAAAGTTTTCAATTATGATATGAAAAGCTTTAAATTTGAATACAAACACTTTAAAATGGGTGGCTTCGTGTCGTAGAGCTGGAGATGTTCCCAGGTACATTGGTGTGAAAAGGTTTAATGTTACATAATCAAAGAATTTTGTTCAATATTTGTTAAAATGTAATTTCAATATTGGTTTCAAATTTTAACTCAAGGCCGGCAATTTTGAGGGTTGAGGTAGACCAATTATATCAACTCCAGTGCTCCACTGGTACGCATTTTATTGACCCTGAAAAGATGAAAGGCAAAGTTGACCCTGGCAGAATTTGAACTTAGAACATGAAGACAAGCAAAGTGCGACTAAGCATCTTGTCCAGCATGCTAACGATTCTGTCAGCTTGCTGACTTAAAAGTAATTTCAATATTCTTTTCCACTCTAGGCACAAGGCCCGAAATTTTGGGGGAGGAGGCCAGTTGATTAGATTGACCCCAGTATGCAACTGGTACTTAATTTATTGACCCTGAAAGGATGAAAGACAATGTCAACCTTGGCAGAATTTGAACTCAGGACGTAAAGACAGACGAAATACCGCTAAGCATTTCACCTGGTGTGCTAACATTTCTGCCAGCTCGCCGCCTTGAAAGTAATTTCAATATTGTCAAAGAAATACTTGCTCATACATAGTCATGCCTCAACTTCTAAAATGACTTTATAATAAATCAATCATTTTTATCCTATGCCCCACTATGAACAAGCAAAATTAGTATATAGGATATTATCATCATAAAGAGTCGGACTGGATGGTTTGACAAGATCTGACAGACCAGAGAACTGTGTCAAGTTCCAGTATCTGTTTAGCATGGTTTTTACAACATGATGCCTTTTGTAACACCGACTACTCTACAGAGTGAACTGGGTGCTTTTTTATGTTACCAGCACCAACTAGTGAGGTCACCGAAGTAGCCTACAAGACAAGACTCCTTGACAGGAAGTGGATATAGTACTGAGAGAGGCAGAAGTATCTCAACAGGATAGGAATAAGTGTCTTGCTGTATGCTTGTGTGTGTGTGTGTGTGTGTGTGTGTGTGTGTGTGTGTGTGTGTGCGTGCGTGCATGTGAATTACATACTAACTTTAATGAAAGCTTTATTCACATGCTACTTATTTATTCCCTATTCTGAAGTAACCCAAGCTCTAGCAAAGTACAGCTTCACCCATCTGTTTTGATGTGCATCTTTCCTTTAGAAATGCTACTCTAATTTTGATATGATTTCAAATGAAAGCTTCAAGCAAATAGATACAATAACAAAGCAAACTACATGCCATTATGCAGTTCTGACTGCCCTCTGAGCTATCATATTCCTGTTGAAGTACACTTCCTTTGTTTCAATTCCATTTTGAAAATAAAGTAGAATTCAGAGAAAGCATTCTGTTGTTATGAAGCTGGTGTTTAAAACACAAATTTAACATAAAATTTCTATGGATGCTTTTGATGGAAGATCGCTTTAAAACAGTAAATCTGTATTATAGAACCAAAGGTGGTTTCAAGCAGGCTGCTATTAAAAGAGTTAATCATTTTGGTATCAGAGTTCTGTTGAAATACACAGTCTTTGTTTCAATTAATTTGGAAAATAATAAAAAAAAACTTAGTAAAATAACTCTGTTATTATTAAGCCAGTGTTTGGAACATGAATTGATATGAAATTTTGATGGAAGGGTTTTGGTTAGTTCACTTTAACCCTTTTGGTACCAACCCGGCTGAAACCGGCTCTGGCTCAGTACAAATGTCTTGTTTTCATAAGTTTTGAATTAAAATCTTCCACCAAACCTTAGTCACAATTTATGTTCCTAACACTAGCTGAATGATAACTAAGTTCTTTTACTAAATTCTTTGTTATATTTGAAGTAATTGAAAGAAACACAGAGCATCTCAAAATAGATACAGTAATGAAAGGGTTAAAACAGGAAGTTTGTACTATAAACCCAAGGGTGGTCACAAGCTGGTTGACATCAAAAGGGTTAAGGAACCAGAATACGGTTTGGCAAACTGCAGCATTGAGGGGTTAATTGCAAATGACAGAGACATACTTCGCAACACAGATGACAGGATACATCCAACATTTGGGGCAGTAGGTTGACACCCTCATTACTCCACTAATAGTGACACTCCTCCCACGAGATCATGGGGAACTTAATGTCCCAGTAATGAGTCAGATTAAAATATCAGACTCCTTGGGTTCAGAAATCTAAGGTTGTTCCTTGTGACATTAATATTTCTCACAGATAAGGTCAATAGGTCACCATCCTAATTGAATAACAGCAACCTTGTATGTTACTGAGAACTTTTCTTTTTATGTATGTATGTAAGTATGTATGTATGCATGCATGTATGCATCTATGTATGCATGTGTGCGTGCATGTATGTATGTATGTATGTATGTATGCATTCACATATATCTATATATGCATGTATTAATGTATGTATATATATATATATATATATATATATATATATATATGCATATATGTATGTATATATATACATACATAACTATAATGTATGTATTAATGTATGTATGTACATATACCTATGCATATAAGTATGTATATTTTTATGAATGCGTGCTTCTATGCATGCACACATATGTATGTATTTATGTATGTATATGTCTATACATGTATGATGTATGTATGTATGTATATTCATGTATGTATGTGTCTGTATGTATATCCTCTTCTGCTTTTAACTGTTTGAATTCTTCCTCTGAGAAAGAGCTGGTTCCTTACAAAGATACAAAGCTCAATCTTTGGCATGTAGATAACAAAAATGATATCAGATTTTAGACTTAAGAAAAGTCTTGCAGATTTTTACTGTTCCACTCACAAACAGTATTCATAATGTGCGAGTTAGCTGGCTGATTTCTTTTTCTGAAAGCCCTAGCTTATCCAGATTAGACATTTATTCACAAAATCAAGTGCACCAATTACTATTGGTATAAATGTAAATTTATAACCTGGATATAGAAGCTGGTGGTTTTGAAGCAGTTGCTCACAGTTATCCTCTTTCGCTTTCATTTTCTAAGAGATGTTCACATCAGCTGGACAGCTGAGAGAGACTATCAGTTAGAGGTATGGAGTCTTTGAGCAAAAGCAAGTGGAGTATGCTGCTTTGAAGCATTCACTCCATAAGCAAGACTCAAGTGCAGTGCTTGCAGAAACCTGGTAGGAATTGAAGTGCAATGTGTGTGGCAATTTTTCTCAAGAGTTGAGTTTATCAGTCATCTAAAGCCACATGAGTCAGGGAGAAATTGAACTGTTTATTAGAGGGGTTATACTGACACTGTGTCACTTACAATGATGAGGGTTCCAGTTGATCCAGCAATGGAACAGCCTGCTTGTGAAATTAACGTGCAAGTGGCTGAGCATTCCACAAACATTTTCACCCTTAACATAGTTCTCAGGAAGATTCAGTGTGATACAGAATGTGATAAGGCTGGACCTTAGAAATGCAGGTCCTACTCATTTTTGCCAGCTGATTTGATTGGAGCAACATGAAATAAAGTGTCTTGCCCAAGAACACAATGCACTGCCAGGAATCGAACTCACGACCTTACAATCGTGAGTCGAATACCCTAGCCACTATGCCACATGCCTTCACAGAGGGGTTATACTTCCACATGAACTTACAGTACATTTGTATTGGAAAGAGAAGTAAGTGTCATATCTGTGAATATTTCTGCAGAATGAAAGCTGGGCTGAAAAGCTACATGCAGGCACAAGATAATGAATGTTCAATGACTAGGTGGTACTCTTCTGACAAGGAGTCGCAATCAGCATGTGCATTTATACTTATGTAAGCAAGGTTATATGCATATGCCTATGTATGTATACCTACAGATGTACATGCATGCATACATGTATATGTATGTTTGTATTTATTTATTTATTTATTTATTTATTTATGCATGTATTTATTTATACCTATGAATTGATGTATGTATTAATCTATGTATGTATGTATGCCAATATCTGTATGTATATATGCATAAGGAGAAAGAGGTATGTTGGAAAGAAGGAAAAACAAAAAGGAAAATGCATAACTAGAGAGAGAGAGAGAGAAAGGAAGAGAGAGAGAGAAAGGAAGAGAGAGAGAGAAAGGAAGAGAGAGAGAGAAAGGAAGAGAGAGAGAGAAAGGAAGAGAGAGAGAGAAAGGAAGAGAGAGAGAGAAAGGAAGAGAGAGAGAGAGAAAGGAAGAGAGAGAGAGAAAAAGGTAGAGAGAGAGAGAGAGAGAAAGGAAGAGAGAGAGAGAGAGAGAAAGGAAGAGAGAGAGAGAGAGAGAGAAAGGAAGAGAGAGAGAGAGAAAGGAAGAGAGAGAGAGAGAGAGAAAGGAAGAGAGAGAGAGAGAGAGAGAAAGGAAGAGAGAGAGAGAGAGAGAGAGGGAGAAAGGAAGAGAGAGAGGGAACAAGCTATAATTCCAGAGATGTAGTTAGCATGTGAGGGAATAAACAGAAGATAGATAAAAAAAAATTACCAAAGTATATTGTATTTCTTTGGCTTACATCTAGCATATATTTGCTGCCCACGCTCCTTGAAGAAATGCAGAAATACTCAAACAACAAACTTCACAACAACAACAACAACATCATCAACATCAACAAGAAAAGCAAACTGCAAAAAGGAAAAGAAAAGTAAAAAAGAAACTACTTCTTTTATTCAGAAATTCTGTGCCAATTATTTGTTTATATTTGTATATTTTTTCTTAATTTATTTCCAATACACTCTGAGTATTGAACGAAAACTGGCGTATTAGCAACCATCAAGGATAAAACAATTTTTCTATTATTTTTTCTTTCTTCTTCACTTTTCATCAGCATCTCTTTCTTTCTTTCCTTTTTTACTCCCCTTTCCTTCTTTATAAATTTATCTGTCTCTTGTAGTATGCGTTGCTGTTATTGTTTTTAGAGGTGGAAGGGTTACTGATTGTTAGTTACTGGAGCACAGCCATGCTAGAGCAACTATCTTCAAAGACAGATGGAGAGTTTGCAGAATGTGCATAGGTTCTATTGTTGCAAGGAGTGAAAAGTTTACCATTTTGGACCATTGCCCTTTCAACAACGAATCATCATTTAACGTCTGTTTTCTATGCTGGCATGAGCTGGGTGTTTTGAAGAATCCAGCCAGCTGCAAAGTTGCACCAAGCTCTAATATCAACTTTAGCATGGTTTCTATAACTGGATGCCCTTCTTAATACCAACCACTTTAAAATGTATACTGGATGGAGTTTTTTTTCAAGCAACCAGAACCATTGTAGTGGCCAAGTAACTTGATAGACAGGATAAAAGCCCCTCTTATTTCAACTAAGTAGAGGAGGGGAAAATTTGAGAGGCAGTGGCTTTATGTCAAGCGTTGAGAGGGTAGAGTATGACAGAGGGACAAGCTGAGATGTCTTGTTACAGAGAAGATACATGGCTACTCCCATTATATAAGGGTGGGGTGAAGTAATAAGGGAAGAAGATAAAGGTGGTAGTGATGAAGTGCCCAAGCAAATTCTCAAAGTGCAAGAAGGTGAGCATAAGAGAGAATACAGAGAGTAGAACTGCAGGGAGTCGGGGAATAAAGGAGATAAAGAAAAATAAAAGATGTTGCTAGCCCAACTGTTGGTACATCTCATATATCTCTACTCTCCCTTGAAAATTAAGAGACAGATATATTAGATATTATAAGGAACCTGTGGCAGAAGTAGATCCAGGAAGATGTGTGACAAGATGGTGAAATGGAGTTTTTAGGATGTTGAGTCACACAGAGGCAATGACAAGTAACGAAGACTTCTGGCAAACTGCTGTGCTTGAGAAAAGAAATCAAGCTAAGTGAAATCATAGTTGCGGAAAGTGTCAGTGACACTTGAAAGGCACTTGTGCCGATGACATGTAAGAGGCACTTGTGCTAGTGACACATAAAAAGCACTTATGCCAGTAACACATAAAAAACACCCACGCCGATGACACAGAAAAGACAACCAGTACATTCTGTGGAGTGGTTGACATTAGGAAGGCCATCCAGTCATAGAAACCAAACCAAAACAGACTGGAGCCTGGTGCAGCTCTACAGCTTACCAGCTTCAATCAAACTGTCTAACCGATACCAGCAAGGAAAATGGACATTAAATGATGATCATGACTTTTCATAAAAAATCAAACTGCAAACTCTCTGTTTCATTAAATGCCATAGATGTAGACCTTTGCAAGTTTTATTGCATTCCAGATTTTATCTACCATCAGTTATATAGACTCATCCTTTTTCTTATAATATTCCTTCACTGAGATTTATTTCAGTAACCTGGACAGAATTTGAACTCCAGTTGACATGGGTTTCTTTTTTCTTTTCTTTTTATAAATGTATCTATCTATATATTTATCTATCTATTTACTTTCACATTATTAAGTGCTGATCTGTCCCCCCTGTAAATATTTATAGAATAAAAAAGAAATATTTTAAGAACAGAATTCCAGTGCAATGATTTGGTGTGAAAAAATATCGAATATAGACATATGTGTATGTGGTGTGTCTGTATGTACACATACACACACATAGGTGCAGATATATATATATATATATATATATATATATATATATATATATATATATATATATATATATGTGTGTGTGTGTGTGTGTGTGTGTGTGTGTGTGTGTGTGTGTATGTATATATATGTATATATATATATGTATGCATATATATATATATATATATATATATATATATATATATATATATATATATATATATATATATATATATATGCAGGGTGTGATGGGTAAATTGTTGCCATTTTATATTTTTTATTTTGCACAAGCACATTGTTTGTTTTTGATTTTGTCAACTACACAGCATGGTAGGGTAGGTTGGGCACTGTCTGTGAGAAAAACAGTACCAAGATGCAATTCGATCTGTCAGAAATTTGGAAATGGCATGCTGTACTGATTGGCATTCATGCCAGAAGCTCTAATATGAACAAATGGTGAACACACAGAACAACTGTTAGCTTGCCTTGTCCCCAAAACATGTACCGAAAGTTATCACAATAAAACATCCAGTCAACATCATGGTGTTTTAAGTGATCACTAGTGATGGCAACATTATGTCTCCATTCATCTTCCCACATGGCCTCAGACTCAAAATGGAGGCCTACATCAAGTGCTTGGAAGATGTTATGCTGCCCTGGGTCAAAAGGCGGGTGGCTGCTGGAAGACCCTTTGTCTGGTAACAGGACTCTGGACCATGCCACACAAGCAGGAGAACCCAGTCATGGCTGTCAGACAATTTCTGCGACCAAGTCACCCCTAACATCTGGCCACCTAACTCCCCACACTGCAACGCCCTTGATTATTGTGTGTGGGGTGCAGTTGAGTGAGAGACCAACAAAACTCCTTGTAGCACCAAAGATGAACTGAAGGCAAGGATTATGGCAACATTCGCCAACTTAAACAAGGGGACCACCCAGAAGAGTTGCAGGAGATTCCAAAGTTGTCTGGAGGCTGTGGTTGAAGCCAATGGCGATTTTATTGAATAAATTTATCCTTTAGTATTTCAAGATATTTTTATGTAATTTTGGTAAATATATCTGTTAAAAGGAGATGTCAGTGTTATTCTCATTTTTGCATAATTTAGATGACAGTTTATTTTACCATACCCTGTATATAGATAGATAGATAGATAGATAGATAGATAGATAAATAGATAGATAGATAGATAGATAGATAGATAGATAGATAGATAGATAGATAGATAGATAGACCGACACACAGACAGCCAGACAGTCAGACAGACACAGAGAGAGGGGGAGAAGGAGAGAGATAAATTGATGTGTATATGTATGTGTGTATGTACATATGTATATATGTATTTAGACCTATGAGGTAGACTTACAAGGATGTGTTTTTAGCAAACCCATTTTAGTGACACAGTAAAAATTAACCCACCCCACCCGCACCCCCATGGATAAACCAGGGGGTTTTTTTTCAATCTGTGGCTAGAAAGAAAAAGGTCTGACTAGTCTCAATCTTTATTACAGGTTCATCAGGAATGGATTATTCACTTTCCTGATCTTAGAAAGCTTATCAGCTTAGAGCCACTTATAGTATGCATGAACTTTGACAGAATTAAATTACTTCATTTAATTTGGCACAACAGTACAGGGTGAGATATTAATTAATTAATTTGTTACGTGAGAGTTTGAATGTACTACAATGAATTTTAGGCTATTATTCTCTCTGTAGTCAGGAAAGTGAGTAATCGATCTCTAATAAAGTAGTAACAAATCCTGAAACTAGTCAGGTTGGTATTTGTTCATTCAGTTTTCTATGTCTGTTTTTCTGTGCTAGCATGAGTTAGATGAATACATCTTACAGTGACATTGTTTTTACAGCTGGGTACCTTTCCTGTTGCTAACCAAAACTTGTTTTTCAGGTAAGGGAGTTTTCATTCATTTTCAAAAGTGTAAAGTTACCAGATGATTTATTGAAGGGGAAATGTCAACAACATTACTGTCCATAGTTCAAAGAATTTTTTTTGAGAAGTAGATACACATGCACACAAATATGCATACACACACACACAAACACACACACACACACACACACACACACACACATGAATATGTATCAATATATTTATCTATAATTGTGTGGTAAGAAGTTTGCTATGACACCTTTGGCAAGTGACTTCTGCTATAACATCAGGCTGGTCAAAGTCTTGTGAATGGATCTGGTAGAAGGAAACTGAAAGAAGTCTGTCATGTGTGTGTGTGTGTGTGTGTGTGTGTGTGTGTGTTTGTCACCCACCACTGCTTGACAACCGGTGTTGGTGTGTTTACATCCCTGTAACTTAGCAGTTTGGCAATGAGACCAACAGAATAAGTACCAGACTTAAAAAAAGTACTGCGGTTAATTCATTCAACTAAAAATTCTTCAAGGCTGTGCCCCAGTATGACCACAGTCAAATGACTGAAACAAGTAAAAGATAAAGATAAATATATATTCTTTTACTTGTTTCAGTCATTTGACTGCGGCCATGCTGGAGCACTGCTTTAAAAGGTATTAGTTGAAGAAATCAACCCCAGGATTTATTCTTTGTAAGCCTAGCACTTATTCTATCAGTCCCTCTCTCTCTCTCTCTCTCTCTCTATATATATATATATATATATATATATATATATATATGTATATATATATATATATATATATATATAGAGAGAGAGAGAGAGAGAGAGATGCAGTTTGGGTTCGTGCCAGGGAAAAGCACCACTGATGCTATATTTCTGGTAAGACAGCTGCAGGAGAAATACCTCGTCAAAGATAAACCTCTGTACATGGCTTTCGTTGACATGGAGAAAGCCTTTGACAGGATCCCCTGATGCCTTATCAATGAGGAAACTAGGGAGAGATGAATGGTTAGTGAGAGCTGTGTGAGCCATGTACAGGGACGCTGTCAGTAAGGTGAGGATTGGCAACGATAGAGTGAAGAATTCCGGGTAGAGGTAGGGGTCCACCAAGGTTCAGTCCTCAGCCCCCTCCTATTTATCATAGTCCTCCAGGCAATAACAGAGGAATTCAAGACAGGATGCCCCTGGGAGCTCCTCTATGCTGATGACCTTGCTCTAATTGCTGAGTCACTATCAGAACTAGAGAAGTTTCAGGTGTGGAAGCAAGGACTAGAATCGAAGGGCTTTAGAGTCAACCTAGCTAAAACCAAAGTCCTAATAAGTAGGAAGGTAGACAAACCACAAACACCTTCAGGTAGATGGCCCTGCTAGATCTGAGAGAAAAGGCATAGGTAGAAACTCTATAAGATGTACCCAGTGTAAGCTATGGACACATAAGAGGTGCAGTAATATCAAAGGAAGGCTAACTAGGAAGATAGTTTTTGTACGTGGCAGATGTTCAGGAGCAATAAACACTGTAAATGTGCAGAAAACAACTTCTGCTACATTCCAAGGAGAAAAACTAGATGTAGTTGATAGCTTCCGTTACCTAGGTGACCAAGTGAGTAACGGTGCGCTGAAAGTGTAGCTGCTAGAATAAGAATAGCCTGGGCAAAGTTCAGAGAGCTCTTACCTCTGCTGGTGACAAAGGGCTCTCGCTCAGATTAAAAGGCAGACTGTATGACGCATGTGTACGAACAGCCGTGCTACATGGCAGTGAAACACAGGCCATGACTGTTGAGGGCATGCATAAGCTCGCAAGGAATGAAGCCAGTATGCTCCGATGGATGTGTAATGCCAGTGCGCATACTCAACAGAGTGTAAGTACCTTGAAAGAAAAGTTGGACCTAAGAAGCATCAGTTGTGGTGTACAAGAGAGACGATTGAGCTGGTATGGTCTTGTGGCAAGAATGGATGAGGATAGCTGTGTGAAAAAGTGCCACACCCTAGCGGTTAAGGGAACTTGTGGAAGAGGTAGACCCAGGAAGACTTGGGATGAGGTGGTGAAGCACGACCTTCGAACATTAAGCCTCACTGAGGCAATGACTAGTGACTGAGACCTTTGGAAATAGTTGTGTGTGAAAAAACCCAGAAAGACAAGTAAGACCATAACCCGTGGCCTTTACCAGGTGTGTAGCCAGCCCACTTATCCATACCTTTCCTTCATTGGACACTAAACTCTTCTTGCGAAGACCTGTTGAGGCAAGTGAAATTGAAATCGAACCAAATTTGATGACTGGCACCTGTGCCAGTGGAGCACTAACAGCACCATCCGAGCATGATTGTTGCCAGAGCAGATGTCTGGCTTCCATGCCAGTGGCACGTAAATAGCATCATTTGAACGTGATCGTTACCAGTGTCGCCTTCCTGGCACTTGTGCCGGTGGCACGTGAAAAGACATTCGAGCGAGGTCGTTGCCAGTGCCGCTGGACTGGCTCCTGTGCAGGTGGCACGTAAAATACACCATTTTGAGCGTGGCCGGCGCCAGTACCGCCTGACTGGCCTTTGTGCCAGTGGCATGTAAAAGCACCCACTACACTCTTGAAGTGGTTGGCGTTAGGAAGGGCATCCAGCTGTAGAAAGCAAGCCAAACCCGACTGGGGCCTGGTGTAGCCATCTGGCTCGCCAATCCTCAGTCAAATCGTCCAACCCATGGTAGCATGGAAAGCTGACATTAAACGATGATGATGGAAGGATGAATGAGTGTGTGTGTGTGTGTGTGTGTGTGTGTGTGTGTGTGTATGTGTGTGTTACAGGAAGGGCATCAGGCCATGAAAAACAAAACAAATTACATCTCAGCCGTGCAAGTATGGAAAAGTAAACTCTAAGCTGATGATGATGTTGATTATATATAGAGAGAGGGGGAGGGAGAGAAAGAAAGAGAGAGGGAGGGGAGGAGAAAGTGAAAGTAAAAATCAAATCAAAAACAAAGAATAGGAAAAATGAAAAAAATATGTCCCCCCCCCAGCTCTATACCCCCAGCTCTATACCCCCAGCTCTATACCCCCAGCTCTATACCCCCAGCTCTATACCCCCAGCTCTATACCCCCAGCTCTATACCCCCAGCTCTATACCCCCAGCTCTATACCCCCAGCTCTATACCCCCAGCTCTATACCCCCAGCTCTATACCCCCAGCTCTATACCCCCATCTCACACCATTATAGTAAACATTGGAAGTCAGTATGAAAGTCAATACATCCAGTTAAGAACTATGCTAGTAAAGATTAAACAAGACTTTTCATTAACTAAAAAAAAAAAGTCTCCTCTTTTTCTCCTTATTTATTATTACAGAAGTTTTAACTAGATGAAGGTGACCTGAGGAAGCAGAGGAAGAAAGAGATGAAAGACAGACAGACAGACAAAGAAAGAAAGAGAGAGGGAGCAAAAGATATGAAGAAATTCATAGTGGTGGTGGGGGGCGGTGATTACAGAAAACTGATCATGGAAGAATGGTGAATGGAGAAAAGATAAAAGAGAAACTATTGATATATTTTGATAAAAAAAAAAGATTGCTTTTACTTCTATAGTTATTTTGGTTAAGTCTATGTTGTGTATTTCTTTCTTACTTTTTTTTCTATGAAGGGTCTTTTAATATTTTTTTTCTTTTTATTTATTATTGTTTTGTTTTTTTTTGTTTGCTTCTTTCTCAGCACCATCTTTTTTTTTTTGCTTGTTTCTGTTAATAGGTGTCTCTATCTGGTGTTAAAAGCTATTATCCCACATCTCTGACATACTCACATCTATTTTGTTGTTGTTGTGGTTGTTTTTGTTGCTCTTTTCTTTTGTTTTTCTTAAGGAGAAAAGAAATAAATTATTAAAGTAGCAATATACATTTGCATAAAACACACACACACACATATATCTGCATACATAGACCTATCTATATACTTTACATATATTACATACGTATATACATATCATCATCATCATCTTTTACATTTATATCCACTTTCCATGCTAGCAGATCTTTCACAGGATTCAATGCACAGGGGTATTATGTCTTCTACCAAAGTCATATTTTTGGTATGGTTTTTCACAGATGGATGCCCCGACTAACAGCAACCACTTTACAGAATGTATCAGTTGCTTTTTTTGTTTTGCACCAACATTTTAGAGGTTACCTTGCCAGCAGCAAGTTATTATTCATCTTGATTACTAAACCCTTAAAGGTTATTTTTGTGGTACCAGCACAGGTAGGTCCTTACATATATATATATATATATATATATATATATATATATATATGTGTGTGTGTGTGTGTGTGTGTGTGTGTGTGTGTGTGTGTGTGTGTGTGTGCGTGTGTGTAAGATAAAGCATCCTTCTTGAGCCCTATGGACTCACAAGGGTCAGTTTCCTGGTTCCTGTGGTGTATACATATTCACACCCTGGATGGAATGCTTTGCTCAAGAATTCAATGCATTGCCCAGTCCAGGAACTGAAACCACAATCTTATGATCATGAGTCAAACACTCTAACCACTAGGCCACATGCTTCCACCTATATATATATATATATATATATACATATATATATATATATATATATATATATATATATATATATATATATATATATATATATATATATATATATATATATATATATATATATATATATATATATATATATATATATATATATATATATATATATATATACATCATCATCGTTTAACGTCCACTTTCCATGCTACCATGGGTTGGACGATTTGACTGAGGACTGGCAAGCCAGAAGGCTGCACCAGGCTCCAATCTGATCTGGTAGTTTCTACAGCTGGATGCCCTTCCTAACGCCAACCACTCAGAGAGTGTAGTGGGTGCTTTTACATGCCACCGGCACGAGGTCCAGTCACACGGTACTGGCAATGGCCACACTCAAAAAGGTGTTTTTATATAGACAGACAGGCAGGCAGGCTGACAGACAGACAGGCAGGTAGGCAGGCAGGCAGGCAGACAAACAGATAAATGCAAGCATAGCTGTGTGGTTAAGTCATTCTCTATGCAAGCATTTCATTATGGATTCAGCCCCACTGAGCAGCACTTTGGATAAGTATCTTCTATTATAACCCTGAGCTAGCCAAAACCTTATCAGTGAATTTGGCAGATAGAAACTGAAAAGAAGTCCATCATATATATGCGTGTGTGTGTGCCTTAATATTACTTACTAATTGTAAACAAACATCACTGTCATACAAGAGGCAACACTTGTTTACAGTCTTCCATGACAACTTGTCTTGAAAAAGGAAAATATTAACTTGTTTAGGAACTGTTGTGGGTTGGAGACAGAAAGAGCATTTGGGCATAAAAATTCTGCTTCTAACCCATGCCAGCATGGAAAAGTAGATGTTAAGACGACGATGATGATGATAATGAGGAGGAGGAGGAGGAGGAGGAGGAGGCCAATGATGGTGATGGTGATAGTGATGATTATGATGATGATAATGACAGTTATGACAACAATGACAATGATGATGATGATGATGATGATGATGATGATGATGATGATGATGATGATGACAATGACGATGGTGATATAAAGAGAAATTATTGATATAGTTTGATAAAAAGGTTTCATTGAACAATTAGAAATTCAGAGTTCTAGATAAAGCTTCTGATAACTCTGGGTAACATGATTTTTGTCCTTGGGCAGCAACTGTTATTTCTTGTTGGCTTTCCCCAAGAGGGATGAAAAATGGTTAATATTTCCTTTGCTTTTGTTACATTTATTCAAACCCCAAAGAATTCCTCTCAACACATGGCTATGATACTCCCCCACTACTCTTGCTCACAATCAGAGATGCACATATCATCAACCACCAAGAGACATGATCAACTGGTTAAAGTCAAACAACTGACAAGCAAATTGGTATTGAGCAGAATATTGTTATAACGATATTTCTGCTCCAGTAACTCAGCATTGAATCTGTCTGAAATGTAATGGAAAATAGGTCAGTTTCAAAACATTGATGTCCAGGTCACAAAAGCAAAGATTGAAGAGATTAGTAGTCATTTCCTTTGATTTCTAGACAGACGCATTTATGAAATAATACTTACTGACCACATAAATATTAATGACTTGTAGGGATGCAGTATTTCGTTATGCAACCATAATATACTATAAAGTATATTAAATGTTTTTATAAGTTGTCAATACTGTGTTCTACTGTGTTAGCAGTAGAATATCTGTAGAGACTTACTCACCGAAGACAAACAAAAAAAACAATGAATATAAATTTTGTTACTCAATGTAGTAAGAAGGAGATGGTGATTTATTGCATAGAGCACAAAGGTAATTATAGAGGGCTTAGATTGTGAGATCAGATTATGGAAGTTATATAAACAGTTATAGTTCAAATGATTAAGGAGAGGGTTAGCTTAGATGAGATGCAACTCAGCTTTGTGCCAGAAAGAAGTACTAGTGATGTCTTCTTCCTTATGAGACAACTGCAGGAGAAGCACTTAACTAGGTGTAAGCCACAGTACTTAACATTTGTTAATCTGGGGAAAACTTTTGACAGGTCCTTCATTCTGATATCTTGTGGTTACCAGGAAAGCTAGGGATCTATGAATGGCTTGTGAAGACCATAAAAGTAATACATAGAAGTGTTGTCAGTAAGGTGGGAGTTAACCATGAGTACAGTGATGAATGTAATATGGGTATGGATCCAGAAGGGTTCAGTGCTCAGTCCTCTTCTATTTATCATATTCCTTCTGACCATAACAGAGCAGTTTAAAGCTAACTGTCATTTGGAAACTCTTTTGTGATGACATTGCTCGTATAGCTAAATCTGTGCAAGAAGAAAGAAGACTGTTCTGGTATAGGCAAGGAGGCTTTTACATACCACTGGCACAGGTGCTTTTACATGTCACTGGCATGAGCACTTTTACATGTCATCGACACAAGTACTTTTACATGTCACCAGCATGGGTGCCCGTTACGTGACACTGGCAATGGCCATGACTATGATTTCACATGACTTGACGAGTCTTCTCAAGCACAGCATATCGCCAAAGGTCACAATCACTTGTCATCACCTCTATGAGACCTAACATTTGAAGATCATGCTCCACCACTTCATCCCATGTCTTCTTGGGTTCTACCTCTTCCACAGGTTTCCTCCACAGGTTTCCTCCACAGGTTCCTTCCACAGGTTACCTCCACAGTTAGAGATTGGCACAGATATCGTGGTCTATACACATCACATGATCATACCAGTGCAGTCTTCTCTCTTTCACACCACATCTGATACCTCTAATGCCCAAGTTTTTCCTTAAGATGCTAACATTTTGTCATACATGCACACTGACATTGCATTTCCAGCAAAGCATACTAGCTTCATTTCTTTCAAGCCTTCACATGTTCTTTGCAGTCATAGCCCAGGTTGAAAATCAAGGAAGGGTTAGTGACAGGAAGAGCATCCAGATGTAAAACAATGCCTCATTTTTTTAACTCATGTAACATGAAAAAACAGATGTAAAGTAAACACATTTATATATAAGGAGAACTTTTCCTTTAGATATTTTATATTAAAAACATAACTATGTTCCAATTTAATCATTAAAAAACTTCTTTTTGTATTTCTATATAAGATCCTTGTCATTTGTTGGAAATAATAAAATCCTGATTTCCATTTTATAGAGGCTTCCAGATCATCTCAGTATTCTCATCAGGATGTGAAGTGTTGCTGGCTTCTCTACTACCTCTTTATAGTGACAACTTGCATTTATACAGACCTTATCATCAGAATTTGTCTATTAGAATTATATGCTGTCTGTCATATGCTTATCCTGTTTGTGATATGTGTATGTTGTCTATGAGTAAAATATGTGTATTTTAGTCTTGTACTGTGATATTAGTGTTTCTTCTATGATTAATCACCTACTTTACTGGCAAAATCTGTATAATATGGATATATTATTTGTTAATATTTTTCTATTTAGCTTTGATTTATGGTATGTGATATAGTGTATTGCAATTGTTCCTTATAAATGCATTGTGTATCTATGCACAGCCAATGTAACAATTAGAATCATAGGTTTATAACTTCTACAGTTGAATTTATAATTTATATTGATTATTTGTAACTTGTTTTCAGGTTTACATGTCTGTTATTTGTTGTCGATAATGAGATTTATTATTTTGATGTTTTTGCAATACATTATTAAAAACAATAGATACACTAACAGCACAACAAATGCATAGCAAGAAAAAATGTCCACATAGCTACAAAATGGCAGCAACCAGATCACTACTTATGAGAACATTAAGATTCTCTTCCACAAAAGAAACACAAATAAAGAAGTCCATGGAATAAAACAAATACTAAATTAACAATGGATATTCAGACTAGTAGCGCAAACTAGACTCAGATATAAATGCTATTGAAGACAATTAACCATCTATCTTATACAGATATCCCTAAGCTGTACTCTATGGATTATACAAAAGTAATGCTGCTATAGACAGTAGAATAAATTTATTAGAAGAATTGGATTGAGATTCAGATGACAAAAATGTGCCAAGGCAACCTTGAATAAAGAAAAATTAATTATGGACACTAACAGATAAAGAAACAGAGATAGCGGAATTAGAATGTATACAGACATACAAATAATCAGGAATCAATGATCTAGATAAAGTACAACACACTCAAATGAAAGAAAAGGTCAGGTAGAAATATTATTGGATGCATTAGACTAATACTTTTTTCTAATTTTGGCAGGAATTTTGAGGGGAGGTGGGGGAAATCGATTTCACTGACCCCGTTGATCAACTGGTACTTATTTTATTGACCAAGAAAGGATAAAAGGCAAAGTCAACCTCAGCAAAATTTGAACTCAGAACGTAAGGCCAGAAGAAACGCTGCTGGCAAATGATGGTAAGAGTATGACTGATGTAATGACCTGTTCACTGAAAGGATGGTTTAATATTATTCCAATCATTTTAATTGTATCTGCTGAGTGGCTCTAGTTTAGTCTGTATCATCTCCAACGAAGATTACCCCCATTTAAGGACCAGTCTACATTTATCAGATGTGGGGCACATCTCTTATATTATTATTGGAACAATGAATTTGTTAATAACAGAATGTTAGAGTCCATTAGGATTAAGTAATTAAATGCTATCAACCACTTATCTTACCTGAAAATTCTTTGAAATGATACAAATTTAATAATTTGTCTGGATGGTAAATATTTGTACCCCGCAGTCACTTTGATGGCATGCACTGCTCTCTCACCCAATAACAACAATAATAATAATAATCATAATCATAATAATAATAATAATAATAATAATAATAATAATAATAGACATGAAGACAAATACATAGCTAAAACCCCATGGCTGATGAATATATATAACAGAGAAAATGTCACTGTTAGGCACCACACATAATTTTATGTATAGCACATTCAATACAGCAAAAAATAACAGCAAATCAAGCTATGGCATACACCCAAGGCACACAGAGCTGTGCTCAGTAGGGCAGTGAAAGCACGCAATAAAAGTAGCACTACTGAATGATGATGATGATGATTTCAGGTTTTGGAACAAGGCCAGCAATTTCAAGGGAGAGCGCAGCACACCATTGGTTGTAACAAGTGTTCCAGTTGATTCAATCAATGGAACAACCTGCTCATGAAACTAGCATAAAAGTGGCTGAGAATTCCACAGACACATGTACTCTTAACATAGTTCTCAGTGAGATTCAGCATGACACAGAATGTGATAAGGCTCAACTTATTTTTTACCAGCTGAGTGAACACTGGAGGAATGTGAAACAAAGTGTCTTGCTCAAGGAAACAATGCACTGCTGGCAATTGAACTGATGATCTTATGATCATGAGCTAAATACGCTAACCTTTAAGCTGTGCAGCTTCACAGGGGAGGGGGAGGGGACAAGTCAATTACATCAATCTCAGTAGTCAACTGTTGTCTATTTTATCAATCTTGAAAGGATGAAGAGCAAAGTTAACATCGGTGGAATTTGAACTCAGAACACAAAGATGGACAAAATGCTGGCATGCTAACAATTCTGCCAGCTCACCGCTTTACATAATAATAATAATAATAATAATAAAAACAAGAGCACTCAGAGAGTGCAAACCTCCATCAAGGCAACACCAATGTCCTCTCAATGATTAGCTGGAGATAATTTCTAAAATGAGAATATCTGAAATAAACTCGACTGCTCTCGCAAATGAGAATACTAAAAATGAACCCTACCACTTTCAAAAATTAAGTAAAACAAAAGCAGGAAAAATAATCCAGAATCCTTGTTCAGTGCTAGATCAATCCCAAAATCTAATCAGTTCATGCCAGTCGTGAGGCCAAACATCTCTGTAAAGTTTCATTCGAATCCATCCAGTGGTTCTTGAGATATCTTGTCCACGGATAAACAAACAAACTCGACTGTAAACAATACTTCTGCCTTCGCTGAGGTGGAGGTAATGATAATAATGCTTTGCTGAAATAATTCTAATCATTGTGAATACAGGCTAGCAAAGTCTCAGAACATTATAAGATCATGGCAATATGCTTCTATGAATGAACAAATAAACTAACTCTTTTACATCACCAGTTCTGATTGACTGGTAACATAAGCAGTATTTAATAGACATTAGGAAAGCAGCTGATGGATAGAGAATTGTGCATGTATTTCACACACATGGATGGCATCTGTTTAAAAATTCATGAGAATGCATATTGTCGCAGGTGTATTTGTTTTGCAGCAGCAGAAACAAATTCTGCTTCACCAAATCCTCTTTGTTTTCATCTATGATGTTATCAGCATGTATTTCTTTACAATATTGATATTCATATAGATTGAATAGTGATATAACCAATATGTCTTGCATACTCAATCATTTGTGTGTGTGTGTGTGTGCGTTTGTGTGTGTGCGTGTGTGTGTGTGTGTGTGTGTGTGTGTGTGTGTGTGTGTGTGTGTGTGTGTGTGCATGTGTGTGTGTGTGTGTGCATGTGTGTGCATGCATGTGTACGCCTGTGCGTGTTTGTTAGAGTATTCTATGAATGTCAAGCCTAGAGCAAAGTTCAGCAGGTAAGTTGAACACAATTTTATGCACTTGTTTTACTTTAGTATAAAAAAAACTGTAACCTTCCTACAAGAATATGTAGTGTAACTACAATGTGTGATTGAATGTCTTAGAACTTTGCTTTGTGATCATAAATTCCTGGGTTCAATCCCACATTGTGGCATCTTGAGCAAATGTCTTTTACCATTACTTCAGATCAATCAAAAGCCTTATGAGTAAAATTGGGTAGAGGGGAAACTGTGCAGAAGCCTATCAGACAGACTGTGCCCATAATTCAAAGATGCATCCATGTTACATCTGTATCACATTGGTTCATTATCCTTCTCGTCCTCATCATCATATAATGTCCATGTTCCATACTGGGTGGGTCAGTTTGACAAGATTCAATGAGTTCAAGGACTGCATTGTGCTAAAGTGTCTACTTTGGCATGGTTTCTATGACTTGATGCTCTTCCTAATGCCAACTAATTTACAGCATATACTGGGTACAGTTCTTTCTTTTTTTTGTGCCACTAACACAACTGAGATTGCCCATCAGCTGGCAATACTCTGAACCCCAAGGGAAGTAGGGTTGGCTTTATGTTAAGGGTGGGAACTAAAATATGAAAGAAGGGAGTAACAGAGCAGGTTCTTGTAGAAGAACTGCATGGTTGCTCACATCATGCTGCTGATTTAGCTTGAGAATTACATTAAGTGTACAAAAGTCTGTGGAATACTCAACTACATCATCATCGTCATCATCATCATTTAACGTCCGCTTTCCATGCTAGCATGGGTTGGACGATTTGACTGGAGACTGGTGAAACCAGATGGCTACACCAGGCTCCAATCTGATTTGGCAGAGTTTCTACAGCTGGATGCCCTTCCTAATGCCAACCACTCTGAGAGTGTAGTGGGTGCTTATACATGCCACCGGCACGCAGGCCAGTCAGGCGGTACTGGCAACGGCCACACTCAAAATGGTGTATTTTATGTGCCACCCGCACAGGAGCCAGTCCAGCGGCACTGGCAACGATCTCGCTCGAATGTCTTTACACATGCCATCCGGCACAAGTACATATTCAATAAATCAAAGAGCAGGCAATTCAAACATTTAAATTCTCATCATCATGACCAATAAAAGTCTATTTGTTTTATACAATGGACTCTCCCATCGAAGACAACATACGAGTGTTCAGTTTTTACCGAATGACCTGCAGAAATGATTTTTGTATTGTGATTAAACACATGTGCTGTACATTGGCTCACACTCTCCAGCAAATTGACGTTGCCTGAACAGGTACATGATGTACCACATGATGTACATGATGTACATGATGTACATGATGTACATGATGTACCACAGGTTAGGTGTCGAAGTGATCATAGAGCAACTTGAGATGAAGTGTTCTGCTCAAGAACACAACAGACCACTCAGTCTGAGAATTGAAACCATGATCTCACAATTGTAAGTGCAGCACCCTAACCACTAAGCCATGAACCCTCACACTAGGCTATGCACCCTCACATGTGCCCTGTTTTATATACAGTATCCAAATTCATAAAATTTTATGGCATATTTTATCACTGAGGAAGCTGGATGCACTTCCTAATGCCAGCCACTTTACAGAGTGGATTATATATAAACACTGTTATATTTGGGGATGGTCATTTTCTTTTTTTTTTTTTGCCAATAAACACACATATTATTTATTTGATCTTCACTTTAGCATTATCATCAGAGTTCTTTCCTCACACATTCTGTGACCTCTTCAGTGATTTCTGTTCCTCATGTCTCTACACCTCTCTAATCTTGTCCTGTCTATTCCATTTTGTCTTTCTCTGGTATGTAACCCTATTTGCGCATGTGTTTACTTCTGTACTTGTGTGTGTGTTTCTATGTATTAGTTATGTGTATGTGTGTCATGTGTGCGTATATGGGTTTGTATATTACATTGTTTGTACTCATGTCGTTATCTATTTATTTTTTTTTATTCTGTTCTTAGTCGGTGGATTGTGGGGTGTAATGGAGTGTGTGGTGGTGGTGGTGGTGGAGGTGGGGTTTATTACTCCATTCACGTTTTCTGATGAGGCTCGATCTATTTTCTGTTATGTGTGTGGTCTCTGTAATGTATTTGTGTGTCATGTCTGTTCTGTGTGCTGACAAGATCCTAACATCTATGTCATTTACTGAACACCCATGCTCTAGTTCAGCATGTTGGTATAGCACTGATGAGCTTTTCTCTTCTTTGAGTTCCCACCAGCGTTAAGCATTTCGCCCAGCGTGCTAACGATTCTGCCAGCTCACCGCAAACTTTTTACTATACAGTCACACTTGTTTGTATATCCATTACACATGTTATAGACATTGTTAATTAAATAATTGTTTGTGTGGAGAAGAATCATAGAGAGCAAGATCTTATTTCTTTTTGGAAAGGGGCTTTGTCTAAAATCTTAGAAATACCCTACCTTAAAGGTGCACAAATTTTCCAGTTTCATAAAATTTATTTAAACAGATCATTGCGGATTTCTTTGGATCATAGAAGTTCTCTTATTTTATAGAGGACAATATATTGTTTTATACTGAGAAGAATATCTCATTTTCCTTAGAAACATGGTTAGAGATGGATAAAAGCATAATTAAACAATCAAATGTATCTCTCATGTATCCTCAATAGGTACTTATTTTATCCACCCAAAAAGAATGAACAGCAAAGCTGACTTTGGCAGAATTGGAACTCAGGACATATACAAAGGGGTACTGAAAAGTTCTTGGATTTAAGGGTATCACGAAAGGCCTGGTTAGAGGCCCAACCTTCTGAATTCTTTTACAGGGTTTAGAAAAAACTGAAGGACTGCTGCAATATGTGTGTGAATCTGAGAGGGGAATATGCTGAATAAAATCATAATTAACTGATCCTCCTGTATTTTCTTTTACTCAAAGCCGAGAACTTTTCAGCAACCCCTCATAAAGACAGACAAAATGCTGCTAAGCATTTCACATGCTAATTATTGTGCCAGCTCACCACCCTATCTCGTTTATAATGACGATTGTAGTAATGCTACAATGGGAAACGGGAAGAATCCGTGCATTTGAGAGCCAATGATTGCTGTATATTGGTGTGCAGTTAGTGTATTGGGCTTCTTTGGATGTCTTTGTGCAACAACAGCTCTACAACCATCGCCATCGCCACTATCACAACCATCACCACCACCACCACCACCATCACCACCACCACCATCACCACCACCACCACCACCACCATCACCCCCCACCACCACCACCTCCTCCTACGTATATGTGAAAAATATTCCAAAGTTGACTTTGTAAGATTTCTGATGTTAAAGTCTCAGCATCCTTTGTCTTAGCATTTCTAGTAGCAATAGAGCAATTATTAAAAAATTATTGAAGATAATCCATTATTCTTCTGCTTCTATTTATAGTTTCAGAAATTTTTTTAACATTGAATTTTTTTTTTCCTTAGTTTTCCTCCATATTTGATCAATTGTCACTTTGCCATCTGCTAAACCAATATTTTGATGCTGCCACTTCCTTTCGCTTAGATTCTTGTAGATTAGTGGAAAATATTAGATATTCAGAAATAGAAATGTTATTCATTTCCTTTTCAATCAGCTGTCATATTTTATTTGCAATCACTATGTAATATCCATCACACTCTTCCATAACTACTGCTTGACATAATTGTTACTTCAGCAAACATCAGGATTTGAAACTTTGTTAGTATGGCTTCAACAGCAACATTAGGCTTGCTGAGAAAGTCAGCGTCATTGTTGTCATTGTCACCACCACCGCCGTCACTACCATCATCACCATCACCATCATCAACATCACCACTACCATTGCCATCGTCACTAACATTGTGGTTGTCATCCTCCTCCTCATCATCATCATTATTTCACATCAGTTTTTCATGCTGGCATGGATTGGACTGTTCAACAAGATTCAAAAGTCCTCATTATAATGGAGGACTGTTCAACAAGATTCAAAGGTCCTCACTATAATGTCTAAGCTTTGGCATAGCTGAATGCTATGATTGGGTGATCTCCCCAATGGTAAACTCTTTACAGAGTGTAATGGGTGTATTTTTCTTAGCACTAGTGCAAGTGAGGTCACTATGAAACTTGCAAAGCTGAACTGCCTCACCCCACTCAACTGAAAGGGAGTATAAGAGAGAGGGTGATGGCTTTATGATGAGGTGTTGAGAGTTTAAAGTATAACGAGAAGAAAAGGAATAAGTTTGATTTTGTGGAAGAGGTTCATGGCTACTTTGCATTGTAAATAAGTGAGTGGAGGTGAGTGGAGTGGTGCTAGAAAAAGAGATAAATATGCCATGATGAAGTGCAAGAGTGTACCCCCATAGTAACATATTCAAGAAGAAAGAATAGAGAGAGAAGAACCAGAAAAGATGGTTGAGGTTGCAAGGGTGAGGAAGGGGAGTGAGATATGAACAGAAATAGGGGTGGATGTAGTCGAGGGTTAATGGGGTGAATGAAATGAATAGTGAATAAAAGTGAGGGGTGGTGAACTATAGTAAATATGGGTGGTGGGGTATTGATAAGAATAAAGGATAGCTGGTGATAGGAAATGGCTCAGGGAAAAAGGAGTGATGACTGGCAGCACAGAAAGAGTGGTGATATGATATGTAATAACGAATTCTGCTTTTGTTAATCATAGTAGCAAAAAAATCCAGTAGACAGAGAGTGATGGAGGGGTGAGTGACAAGGAGATAGGAAGTGAAAAGCAACAAATGTGAATTTGACAGAGATATGTTGGGTGAGGAACTCAAGTTATAGGGATAGGAAAGCAATTCTTAAAGAAAATAATTGCCAAACAAAGCAATGGTTATCCAAAACGATTATGAAATAAAACAAGTGAAACAAAACTATTTGTTAAACCAAACAACGGTCAAAGACAACCAGGGTTGGCCCTAGGGTTGCTGGCGCCCCAGGCAAGCAGAACTTCGGCGTGTACAAGCTGACAGTCGTAGAAATTTCTTTGTCTTTGTCACGCCCTCCTTGGCGCCCCCTAGCACATGACGCCCGGGCGATTGTCCGAGTTGCTGGTACCTTGAGTCGACCCTGAAGACAATTATCAAACGAAACAATAGTCCAACAAAACAAAAGTCAAATAAAACATCTCAGTCAACGCGATTTGTCTATCTTAAAGTCACATGACCTGGATAGCGTCAGGTCTTATCTGTGTCTTCTCAGGTGAACGAAGAAGAAAATATTTTCATTATGTTTAATGACCTGTATGTACGTGGCATTTCGTTATACAACCATAGTATAGTATAAAGTATGTTAGACGTTTTTTATAAGACAATAGCGCCTTCTACTGCGTTAGCAATGCGTTTTTACATTACCTTGTTAAGGTCATCTCTACAGATATTCTATAGAGATTATAGCCAGCTCTGATTTTTGAAAACTACGTTTCGCATACGAGACGTCAGATATAAACAATGCCATGTTTCGGAGGATTTTGCCCCTTCGTTAGCACCCATCTAACCCATTAATCATCCTTGAATTCATTGCTTAAAAACACTCTTCGTTATGATGTCACTTAAAATAATTACAGTACTAATTTTCCAGTTTTGCCGTCCAAACGTTTATTTTGCTTATTTGAACCTACTGCGTGGCCGTCGCCGAAGATGGGTGGGAGTCACTGGACGGCACTGATCCGTCACTATTCAATGGTGCACCCTCAGATTTACAGTAATACACTTATTTCGAAACTCCACTTTAGAATTATTACAAATTAGTGCCCACCCAGAATATTCTGAAGCACCCTCAGAGACCAAAGTCTGGCGACGGGCCTAGCCTACAGCCAAGTATTTTCGCACTTCCTTAAGAGAAATGCCTATCTTCCATAATATCATTAGAAGGGATCTACGGTTTTTGAAAGAAATTTCCTGCGTTGGCCTTTCTCTCATTGGTTTCTGTTCTCGGCACGGCCCAAGGATTATCCTCAATTGTTATTACGGAATGCGGTACTATGAAGTTAAGCCACATTAATTTTCAACACACCTTTGAATATTCCTATTTGAGATACAGTTTATTGCTTAACAATGTTTTCAACCAGAACAATGAAAGTGCAGCCTATTAAAAGAACTTTTCAGGAAACGAAGGTAAAAAGAAATGCATCTGATTGGTTGCATGCGTAAAGATAACTTCGAACAGATAAAAAATACTTGATTGTTCGTGTATATTATCTTTCTATCTATCTATCTATCTATATATATATATATATATATATATATATATATATATATATATATATATATATATATATATATATATATATATATATATATGTGCATACAACAAACAAATAAATAGAATAACGGTACAACTGAATGGTGTTAACTGGCGGTATCTTAGGCCATTCACAGAATATTATTTACGCTCAAATACTACATCAACAATAACTATAATAAGAAAGAAAGAAAGAAAGAAAGAAAGAAAGATAGATAGATAGATAGATAGATAGATAGATAGATAGATAGATAGATAGATAGATAGATGGTGCCTTCAGAGAGAAAATGTCCTAGTAAAAAATGTTGATCCTGGAACGCATTCGAAATTGAATTATCATCCCTAGAACCATGTAAGGATGATCAAAGGCAGCCTGTAATGCAACACAGATAACAGAGTTAAACGGAATACAAACAGTTACACAGAACCCAAAGGCAAAACTGGAAACTGTCAAAAACCTATTGTACATTTTCTATGGCAACACTACCTTACCAAAATTATATAACGATTTTTTTTTTTAATTTATGTTAACATGTACTTGGGAAGTTGTTTTCCATGTTTTTAACCTGTCGATGTAATCGTTTAAACCAACTGCTACCATACCGCATTTTTCTGTTAATCTAATTGGTATACTATACAGCTTTGAAGCATGGGACGTGTAGTTGATTTTCGTAGGCTCTGTAGTGGCGCGAAATTATGGCCGCCATTAAGGAAGTACAATCTACGCATGCGCAAGGGACTTGTCTTCCCGGAAGCTCCTCGAGTGCGCATGCGTAGTAAAACCAGTACTTGAAGCGCTTCGCGTGCTTTCTAAGCTTTTAGCGCGATGCCTTCGATGTAACAACAACTTGCTCCTCTCAGATGCCTCAACGAAGCTTTTAACTTTCCAATGCTGATCACAAGCTAACCAGCAGCTGCTAAGCTGAATGACACAGGATTTGTAAAACCAAGCATCACTAAAATAAAACTTGTTTTATTATGTTGTTAATTGTTCTACTGTTTCCTTAATATATAATTTTGTTAAAAGGTGACAGAGAGAGACTAAAGTCTCTATTGCAACTATTAACCTTTTACACCACCATTGTTGGATTCTAACCAGGTACAGTGCCCTTTGTGGCAGACTCTTCCGGAAGTTCATTTGATGCCCAAGCTATATTACATACTTCCTGACCTGAGCCAAGACAGTTGTTCCACGTGTTGAGGAAACGATACTGACATTTGCTGTGACGTGATTTGGTCGGAAGCCAGATGGCTTCCCAGAGATAATCTGTACTTTTAGGCAGTTGCCAATGCAACTGTCTATGGCTGCTGATTCTATTGCTTTATTGATGATACTGTGTAATAATATCGGTTAATATTTTGGACTCTCTCTTGTCTTTAGGAATCACACACACACACACGCATGTGGCTTGGAATGGCCAAAAGAGATACCTCACACCGTATATACATGTACGTTGGGAGGAAACTGTTAGAAGGGAGAAGAAGAGCTTTGGTGAAATTTCATGCATGGGGAGTTTGCAAATGGAGCGAAAACTTGGTAGCGCTCTCGACAAAAGCACTATTTGCATAACCATTATGGCTGAAGAGATATTCCAGAAAGTTGGTAGGAATATCCTTTGGTAAGGGACAGCAGGTCCAGCTGCAGTCTGGAATGTATGGAAACCCATGAACTGAATAGATGCATCTTTAGTCTCATGGATGGTAGTGCAATTATGGATATAAGCTATAGTTTTTGGTAGAGGTGGATGATTTCTCCCTGATGTATATTGACAATGTTCTGCAAGTGAACTCTTTGGAGAGTTAAGATTGTGAGTTTTGGTTGTGTGAAGTATATGGGAGGAGTGAGGAATAGTTTTGACTAGAAGAATATAGTCGCGATTGATAGTGATCAGACGATTCAGTTAGTGAAGAGATGTTGGTGGAGATTGGTTTAACGGTGAGAAAGCAGGCAAAGGCGCTTAAAGTGTCAGTGTGGTGGAGAGACGTGTATAGAGGATGATAGCAACTATTATAGAGAATTGATGCAGAGTAAGATTACTTATGGATAAAAACGAAACGAGTTACTTTCCAGGTACATAATCTGGTGAATTATAATGAAATTATTTTTAAATGTACAAATGAAGAATCAATAAATGTTGAAGATGAAGCACAGTTTGATATATAGTATCAGATCAGAAAGAAAATCAATTGAAAGATATCAAAGAAGAAGAAAAAAACATGAAAGAGGTCATGTGAAAGGCTGAAAGAAAAGAACGAACACAGATGTTTTCTCAAATTTTTGCATCTTCGTTCTCATCGCTGAATAAACTCCTTTCCCTTTATACTCTAAGAAGATCACAGTTGTACAAGTCAGCTCATAAGCTCACCACCTTGAACGTTGTCGAATGATCTTAAAACTACTAGCCACATGCATTGACCGTTCTATTCTTTTATTCTTTTATTTGTTTCAGTCATTTGACTGCGACCATGCTGGAGCACCGTCTTTAGTCGAGCAAATCGACCCCAGGACTTATTCTTTGTAAGCCTGGTACTTATGCTATCGGTCTCTTTTGCCGAACCGCTAAGTTAAGGGGACGTAAATACACCAGTATCGATTGTCAAGCGATGTTGGGGGGACAGACACAGACACACAAACATATACACACACATACATATATATGTATATATACGACAGGCTTCTTCCAGTTTCCGTCTACAAAATCCACTCACAAGGCTTTGGTCAGCCCGAGGCTATAGTAGAAGACATTTGTCCAAGGTACCACGCAGTGCGACTGAACCCGGAATCATGTGGTTGGTAAGCAAGCTACTTACTACACAGCCTCTCCTACTAGTAAAAATATATAAATTCTATTGTCGTTACACCTAGTCTTCTCTTTATGAAATGTGCAGTTAAATGGTAAAGGTCGACCATATAGCTGCGCATAAAAAGTTCCTCTTCAGTACAAGTTTCAGCAAAGCTTATTGCAGAAAACCGGAAATTGACCACGCATGCAAGTCTCTCTTCTCCGTGCAATCGATGTTCTTGCAAGTTGGCATCAGTGATATCGCAGGCGTTGCTTTCAGACGGTCCCGTTAAGTTGCTGGGAGTTTGGTTTGGTCCGGACTTCCAGATGGAGAAAAACTGGGACGCGGTGACGAGCAAGGTAGCCAATCTCACCCAGAAATGGGCCGAGAGGAAGCTGTTCTTAAAAGGTCGAGCGGAGATGGCGAATGCGTACACTGCATCTATCATCTATTACCACTTGACTGTCGTCCCTTGCCCCGTTTGCTGGTTGACCAAGCTGGTGCGTTTACACTTCCGCTTTCTGTGGAAGGGGCGCGTTCCATTGGTCAGTCGCTGCATCTGCTGCCAACAGCCGCTGAATGGAGAGCTGGGCATGCCGTGGTTACTGATGCGCAGACATGCGCTGAGGTTGCGGCATCTCCAGTGTTTCCTTGACGGTGAGCAGGTGTGGTCACCGTTTGTAAGAGACACTTTTCCACAGCTCGTCTCTAATCCTGGATTAGGCGTAGACTGAGGATGGGGCGCTTGGCGACTCGAATGCCGTCAAGCGCTCACAGCCCTCTGCCAGGCGGGCAATGCGATCGGTGGTAGTTCCACTCTAACGTTCTATAGAGGACTAGTAGAGGGAAAGTGCGACGACGTTTTCGGGGAAACTCTGGGCGTTGATGAAGATCAACTAATCGGTCTGTTTCGTAGAACTTTCGGGTCTAGACCTATGGATAACTTCCAAAAATCTCTTGCTTGGCAGTGCTACCGACAGGCGCTGCCTGTTCGGGATAAACTTTACAGGCACGGAAGTGCCGTCAGCCGGGCCTACCCGAGGTGTGCCCAGAACGATGAAACCTTTCTGCGCGCCCTAGTCCAGTGCCCGAGTATTGCTGACCTGTGGGTTTATGTCAAACACCTACTGTCGCGTGTGGGACGGATCCGGTTATCAGTTGAATCCATTGTGAGGATTGCCCCGCCGCCCTCTTTTGGCCGGGAGGGGCAGGCAATTTTTATTTGTCTAGTGGCTAAAGCGAAACAGGTAGTATGGTGAACCCGTTTGAAAGAGCTGAAGACAGACACTTTCCTCTTTGGTCAATCCCTCATCAACTTTTTCAAGTTTCACTTGGAAAGGAAGTTGAGGGTGGAGAGGGAAGTGTTGCCTTGTAGTAAATCTGTTGAAAGGTGGGTGAATGTTGGAAGAATGAACAGTGTAAAAGGACCAATTCTGAGCGTGCACCTGTAAAAAAAAAGAAGGGCTCTCGCCCTGTTGTTCAGGCACCCATAGCTTTTGTGGGTTTTTTCACGAGAACCTTAAAGCGCTTCCCCTATTGAGAGTTTAATTTGTTCAATTTTTAACTGTTATATATATTGCGTACACACTGTAAAACCCATTATATCGTCCTGTTTTTGTCTTTTATGTTGTTGTATGTCTTTTAATGTTTAGTATATGAGCCCTTGTAGCTAATAAAAGAATTTATTATTATTATATTTATTATTATTATTATTATTATTATTATTATTATTATTATTGAGTGAGAGAACAATGCATGCCATTAAAGTGACACTGGAGTAAAATATACGAAGCCCAGTATACCCATTATGATTACTCGTCTGATAAGGGCACACCAGGCACATACATCAAAACCATATGTGCGCGACATGATGATCTCATATCAAGATTAACAGCGCATAACCTTGCAGGTGGGGCCCAGTAAGAGTTTCCTTCAGGTCGAGTAGCCCATCCCGCTCAAAAGGCCCCTGAATAAGGGTTGTTTAAGGATGTTGAACAAAGCACCCATGTTTTCAAAGGTGAATTATCCAAACCCGAAAGAATTCCTCACAACACATGGCTATGATGCTCCCCACTACTTCTGCTCGTGATCAGAGATGCCCATATCGTCAGCCACCAAAGGACGTGCTCAACTGTCCCTTAGTGGTTGATGATATGCTGTAGCCCATATTTTATACCAAAACAAAATAATATACATGGTAACACTTCCAATCAGTTAAGATCAGAAGCAATGAGAGCCTCTGCCTGATACTGCATCAAAGCATTTATTTTTATTATTATTATTATTATTATTATTATTATTATTATTATTATTATTATTATTATGTTTCGTAACAAATAGCCATTTGTTTCATTTAGCAGACCTTATCAAAGGAAATAAATTATGTTACGAGTCTTTTCTTTCATAGTGGCCACCAGTTTCATCATTAGCCCGTTGAGTATGTATGCATGCATGCATGCATACATGTATGCATGCATGTATACATACATACATACATACATACATACATACATAGATGTGTGTGAAGAATGAGGGTGGAGGGCTAGTAATAACATTAGTAGCCTCTGTGAAGTACGGATCCGAGATACAGAAATTGGCCAGAATAAATATTTATTCATATATTTTATGATTAGCGAGATATTGCAAAATGTTTCGCTCTTATCAATCTTCTCAAACTAGTATGATATAAAGTTAAGTTTGGGTGTACTGGGTATGTATAGTTACGAAATACAGTATTAGGATATCACAGATGAAATATCGAATCCAGGAGATAAGGGTTGGTGAAATCCTAATGGTTTTCCCGTCCGTGGACGCCAGTTCTAACGCATTTTTGGAGAATATATATATATATATATATATATTACAAATGATATATGAGCATATGCATGTATACATACATTTTTGTACATACCTACATCTACATGTATATATAGATGCATAACCGGGTACAGGACGTCAAAAAAGGAACGGGAACAAAACAAAGCACAAAAAAACGGACTTTTTTTTTACGGACAACAGAATGAACACATAGGAAAACAGACGAGACACTTATGGAACTTTTCCTTCATAAGCTGCCTCTATTCTAAACTAGGCGTTTCGAAGATTATATATCTATATATATATATATATATATATTGAAGATGATGTGAGATGAGGAGAAAGGAAAGATGAAAAGAACAAAATTATTGTAGAGCGATAAATGAAAAATAGAAAGAAAGGAAATGTGTCAACGATAGGGATAGTGAAGAAGAGGAAAGGAAAGATTTCATTACTTTATTTCTTTGGTGTCTTGGTGGTCTTGTGGGTAAAGGCATATGTAGACACCAATAACATCCTGGGCAGGGTTCAATATCACCCAGGGCCTGCACTAAGGGGTCTTACGAAAATTTTTATAGACGCAGGAGTGGCTCTGTGGTAAGTAGCTTGCTTACCAACCACATGGTTCCGGGTTCATTCCCACTGTGTGGCACCTTGGGCAAGTGTCTTCTACTATAGCCTCGGGCCGACCAAAGCCTTGTGAGTGGATTTGGTAGACGGAAACTGAAAGAAGCCTGTCGTATATATGTATATATATGTATGTGTTCGTGTGTCCGTGTTTGTCCCCCCAACATCGCTTGACAACCGATGGTGGTGTGTTTACGTCCCCGTAACTTAGCGGTTCGGCAAAAGAGACCGATAGAATAAGTACTAGACTTCCAAAAAATAAGTCCTGGGGTCGATTTGCTCGACTAAAAGGCGGTGCTCCAGCATGGCCGCAGTCAAATGACTGAAACAAGTAAAAGAGTAAAAGAGTTACTAGCGGTTTTCGTTGTGTAGAAACCAAGATCTTTTAACGAGGAGAGATTTTTTTTTTGTCATTTTCTTATAAGGTCATAACGATTTTTTTTTGTTCATTCTCAATGTTACTTTCTTGAACACTATATTTGAAATCAAAATAATAAATTATTGCATGGATCTAAGCATTTGAGGAGAGGAACGTACAATTTCCTGTAAATCAGACTGTTTCATAGCCCCAGCAGACAAAATGGAAAAGACATTGCTCCGGAGGATGACAAACGAGATGTGCTGGAACAGCCATTCACGAGACTCGCATTTGAGGACAGCCGGGAAACTATGTGTATAATTACGATGTGAAGTGTTGAGTAAAAAGACTTGAGAATTATAGATCTTAGAGCAACAACATTTTCAACAAATAAATAAATAAATAAAATGTTAGAATCAGTATGTAGCCCGTCGTAGTATGATTTAATGCCAGCGTGTTTTTAAAAGATTTTCCCGATAGTAATTGCTTCTTAAAGACTTCAATAAGCCAAGCTACAGCTGAGTTTGTGATATATTATAAATAAAGAGAAGTAATTTCAATAACAACACAAATAAATGTGATAGAAAAAAATATAAGTAAATTAATGATAGATAAATAAATATAAATATAAAAGCTTCTTTGGTGAATGTAAGAGGGGAAGAGAAACGCAAGTGATGAAGATATAACGTTAAAATAATAAATACATAGATGGAAGTCAATTAGAATATAAACTCTAATGAAATTAAGTAGATAATGAGAAATGGAACTAGTAAAGAAAAAGATGGAAGACGGTATCGCAATTTGTTGCCTGAAAAGTGCAAAATAAAGAAATGGGAAAATGTAGTTATAAAAGATAAGATAAACAGAAAGGGGAGAATATTTAATGGGAAGTGATGTAGGAGTTTTGAAAGTACATATAAAATAATTGAATTCATTAAAGATAAAGTGACGTAAGGACGAAGAAGGCTGTTGTGAAAAAAGATGGGGGAAAGTATCGAGCGAGTTTGAGAAGTGAACTCAGTTCGTAACCAAATGTAACTAAATTTTAGCCTATTAATATGAAAATTAAAGAATTAAAACTTTAAGGAATGAAGTAAAAAAAAAAAAAAAAAAAAAGAATTATTTCATTTCAAATTTCATTTCAAAGTTTCAGCTCAGAGCTGCGGCCATGCTGATGCACCACCGTGAAAGATAAATGGCCTCCCCGGCGGGGAATCGAACCCCGGTCTCCCGCGTGACAGGCGGGGATACTTACCACTATACTAGGTGAAATTTTTTAAAAATTACATCAAATAAAAATCAGTATATTAGTACAATATGAAGGCGGCGAGCTGGCAGAATCGTTAGCACGACGGGCGAAATGCTTAGCGATATTTCGTCTGCCGTTACGTTCTGAGTTCAAATTCTGCCGAGGTCGACTTTGCATTTCATCCTTTCGGGGTCGATAAATTAAGTACCAGTTACGCACTGGGGTCGATGTAATCGACTTAATCCGTTCGTCTGTCCTTGTTTGTTCCCTCTATATTTAGCCCCTTGTGGGCAATAAAGAAATAAGAACTGTTTGCACGCCGGGCGAAATGCTTCACGTTCCGAGTTCAAATTCCGCCGAAATTTGTCTTACATCCTTTCAGGATGTTTATTACTGGGGTCGGTGTAATTGACTTATCCCCTCTCCGAAATTGCTGGCCCTGTGCCAAAATTTGAAATCAATATATTAGTACAATAGTATGTCCGTAACTATCTTTTGTGTCACGATAAGGGAAGTAACTAAAATAAGATGATACTGGTAACTAGCGGAAGCGTTGATGATGATGATGTTTATTTGTTGACTGTTTGTGATGGCTGTTGTTCGTTTGTGGTTGGTAGTCATGATAGTGATGGTGGCGGGAACGACACTGTACGATGACAGTTACTTGCGTTAAGGCGCATAGGTTAAACCGTACGATATTTCTGTAAAATTTCAGTCCGCAAAAATAAATAGTTTGCCGTCAACGCACACACACGCGCGCGCATTAAATACTTCAGAAATATGTCCTGCATGTCAAGACAATGTCTAAAAGAAGCAATATAGTTGAGTACTGCCCATGATTAAGATGGAGACGTTGCGCACTGAGTAGCTTTTGTGTTTTCTTGCTGTTGAAGAAGATGAGATTGGCACTGACAAAGCATCAAAATCTATCACTGAGTTTATGCATGCCTAGAAATTATCGTTTTAAGCGGCAGTTTCCATTATCGGGAAGAACACTGGATCTCCTTGCTTCAAGTTTACAACAGAACGAATGCCATACTTCAACAATTACTTGAAAACAGAGAACTCAAGTGAGATGATGCAACATAACATAACAAACACAAGCATTGAAACAAAACACAGACGAATGCTAATCGCTATAATTCCCAATCAGCAACATATTCCACTTACGCAGTAGTAAGGCCTTTACAACATGGTAATGTAATTCTAATGATTTTTGTTTTTTTACATCAGGTTACTATTAGAAAGAATTATAAATCTTTTTCTTGTGATGCTAAGATTCATAACCGATAGGATTGCCTTGCCAACGAATCCCTTTGTCATTCTCCTAGCAAAGCTTACCATTCAAAGCTATTGTTCTATTATCGGTTTCTGCCAGAGGCTGTAGCTATGCCAGGACACCGTCGATCTAATAAATAAATAGTCAAGTGTCGCTTATTGCAAACATTTGCAGCTGTTTCTGATTCTACTTGAACACACTTGTTACAACTACCGTAAATGATAACAATGAATGGCACTTTATCTAAGTCAGGAAGAAGAGAACATTTTATTCACCCCGCATTTGTTATTAATATGAAATTGTCAATTAAATCTACATCCTCCTTAACGACTATGGCTTCTTGAACATTCACCAAGGTTATCAGGGATTTTGTCACTTGTGATCTTGTAAATATCTATTTACTATTGATGATCCTTGAGAACCTCTATAGGTGAGGCACGCGCACGCGCACTCACGTACGCACGCACGCACACACACACACACATGTAGGTATAAATCTATGTCTGTCCGTTTGTTTGCCCGTCTGTCCGTCCGCTTAGTTACAAATACAAATGGATGTGATTTAAACGCATACACATACATATTCAAATATATAATTTGTATATATGAATGTGTATGCAGATATGTATGTGTGTGTGTCTGTGTGTGTATATATATATATATATATATATATATATATATATATATATATATATATATATATATATATATATATATATATATATATATATATATATATATATATACATACCTGCATGCATGCATGTATGTATGTATGTATGTGCGCTCGTTCACACATGCGCACATTCGCATGTTAGCTGAGTTGCTACAGCGTTGGATAGAATACCTTACAGTATTTGTTCTCAGTCTCTGTACTCTAAGTTCCAATTTCACTAGCATAATTTTGTTTTTTATCTATTCTGGATCAGTATAAACATGTTTCAATCAAGTTCAGAGCTGTTAGAGCGACGAGCGTGAATTCTCGCAGTATATCTTTTATTTCTGAATAAAAAGCACACACATCATACAATAAAACTGCGTTTGTCACAAGAAACATTTTGAAAAAAGTTCCTATTGACCTGCACAACTGAAGTTTCTTTCCGTTGTCCTGATAGTAATTTATATACACAAAAGGAGGAGGGGGCCAAAAGTTTCTCCTTACTCGCTCTAAGGCAGTAAAACAAAGTCGTTGTCAAACATAATCATATTTTCTATACCAGATATGCCGATGACATTGTTACATATACGGAAGAACAGATTCATAGGCTTATATATATATATATATATATATATACGTACGAGGGGATGCTGAAAAGTTCCTGGTTTTAAGGATATCGCGAAAGGCCAGGTTGGAGGCCCGATCTTCCGAGTTCTTTTACAAGGCTTAGAAAAAACTGAGGGACTGTTGCAACAGGTGCGTGAACCTGAGAGGTGAATATGTTGAATAAAATCATAATTAACTGATCCTCCTGTATTTTCTTTTACCCAAAGTCAGGAATTTTCAGCACCCCTTCGCATATATTATGTAGGTAAGGTTAAAATCTAAGCTCATCTACTTATTCTGGCATTACAATCCAGTATGTAGTTATATTCATGTGAGGTACGTCCTGGAAATATTATTTACAGAATTATGTATCAAAACAGCAAGTTAGAACAATTTTTTTGCATTATTTATTCATCATTACACGTTTCATTTGCTAGTAGGAATTACAAAATCTGTACATGTAGGATAAACATGTAAGAAATTTCTTATTAGAAAACAATTGAGACAGAGTTAAATAATATTCCAGTGTTCCAGCTGATCCGATCAACAGAACATCCAGCCTGTGAAATTAACGTGCAAGTGGCTGAGCACACCACAGACATGCATACTCTTAACGTTGTTCTCAGGAAGATTCAGCGTGATACAGAATGTGAAATACAGGTAGTACTAATTTTTGCCAGTTAAGTGAACTGGCGAAACGTGAAATAAAGTGTCTTGCTCAATGAGTACAATGTGCCTCCAGGAATCGAACTCACGATCGTAGACAGAGTAGCCTAAACATCAAGCCATGTGCCTTGACACAGGATCAAAGTGTAGTATTATATATATATATATATATATATATATATATATATATATATATATATATATATATATATATATATATATATATATATATATATATATATATATATATATATATATATATATATATATATATATATATATATATATATATATATATATATATATATATATATATATATATATATATATATATATATATATATATATATATATATATATATATATATATATATATATATATATATATATATATATATATATATATATATATATATATATATATATATATATATATATATATATATATATATATATATATATATATATATATATATATATATATATATATATATATATATATATATATATATATATATATATATATATATATATATATATATATATATATATATATATATATATATATATATATATATATATATATATATATATATATATATATATATATATATATATATATATATATATATATAGTTAGTTGAAAATATGTGGAAAACAAATATAAAAAGTGGAAGAGAAATGCCTTCGTTTCATATAGTTTAATATCTTTTTATAAATAAATGTCGTGAAATCCAACCGGTTTTCGCTATTTAAGTTAGCTTTTCAAGAGACATTGTACAGTAATCAATTCTGATGACGAACAGGTCTCATCATTTGGGATGTTTGAAAAATAAGAATGAGTCTAGAGAGTGAACCAACGCAGGCAAGGGGGACCACTGGCTCCTCTTTCCACCTGTTGCCTTCCTTGGTTCACTCTCTAGACTCATTCTTATTTTTCAAACATCCAAAATGACAAGACCCCTTTGTCACGAGAATTGATTACTGTACAATGTCCCTTGAAAAGCTAATTTAAATAGCGAAAACCGGTTGGATTTCACATGTATATATTTATAAAAAGATAGTAAACTATATGAAACGAAGGCATTTCTCTTCCACTTTTTATATTTGTTTTCCACATATCTTCAACTCATAATTTTTCCACGTGGTGTATAGGGCTTTCCTATAAGGTGTTATCCACCCCTGATTGGAACTCTCCCGTATGACATGTACGCATGCTCAGTGACTTGCTTTAACAGTTGCAATCAGCTGAATACACATTGCCAGTGACATTTGACATAATTACCCACACTCTGTGGTCAGGATTCTTTTTTTGGTTTGATGTCGGTATCGAAGGGATTACCAGACACCGGACAATACAGTGAGAGCAGCTGTCACTCACATCGTGGTATTCGATGCTGTGTACGTGTCTGTCGTGGTAAAATATGCCACCCCTTAACTGTTGCTTTGCTTTCATCCGTAGCACGAGGTAATTATGTCATTATCTGTGAAATTCGGCAACTTACAAAGATCTTTAGATCAGGCAATACTTCACCGAGAGGAGATATAAGCTTCTGCTTATTCCTGTCTGAAGTATCGTCCGATACTTCAGACTTATCGTCCGATACTTCAGACTTATCGTCCGATGAATTTACTTTGTTGACATTCTTCATTGACAGAATTTTTATTCCTTTCAACCTTTCAGTCAAGTCCACCTTTCTTCCAGCAACATACTGTCCATATAATCTTAAATATTTCTTTAACTCAGGCACAGTAAGTACTTCGATAGCTGAATCATCAAGCTGCTTTATATCCATGATAAGACGTAAAACAATAACAATGGCGTGGGTTAGCCTCCGGAAGTTTAATTATCTACATGGAGCGCCGCCTAGCCAAGGGAGATAACCTACTTATAGGAAAGCCCTATACTGAATCTTCAGTATCTTTGCTCTTTGTATATTTTTATATTTCTACTGTATATATATATATATATATATATATATATATATATGATACTTAAAAAGATGGGGAGAAATTGTAACACCACCAACAAGAATTGAGCCGCATGTCTGCTGAAAATCTTTATAGCTTTTTGATTTCTTAATAAGTAAACAGGCTTTGCAATAAACTATTGTTTCTACATGTCTCCAGTTTTTAAAATATACTCTGTCGAAGAATATTCTTTTCTACTGTAGGCACAAGGCTCGAAATTTTGGGAGAGGAGGCCAGTCAATTACACCGATCCTCAGTACGCAACTGGTATTTAATTTGTCGACCCCGAAAGGATGAAAGGCAAAGTCGACCTCGGCGGAATTTGAACTAAGAACTAAAGACAGACAAAATACCGCTAAGCATTTCGCCCGGTGTGCTAACGTTTCTGCCCAGCTCACCGCCATTCAGTCGAAGAATATTGTTTATGAATAATTAATTTTCTCGGAAAAATAAATTACAGTACAATTTTTTTACGGAAATACACCAGATATATTTATCTCAAAGCATCAGTTTGAAGTACAAATATTTTAGATTCATCAATTAATCTGATTAATCCTTAAGAACGGAGGATTTAAGATTATTAAACTTACATTTTAACAAGAGGAATGAGAAATTGATTAAAGTGGTTTTACTTTATCTAAATAATGCGGTATCAACCAGAAATAGTATGAAAAGACTTTAAATAACTATTCGATTGTTTCTTGTTTATCAGAAGGAAGACGATTATTCCTCAATGCTTCTAATCTTTACAATCAACATTTTTTTATGGAACTCCAGAAACGTTCCATAAGAAATTGCGCTGTAGTCAATTTTTTCAGAGAACATGAATTACTCATAAACACTATCCTTCGACGGAGTATATTAAAAATAGATTTAAAATGAAGCTTTAACGGGGTTAGTTGTGTTGAGGGATAAAGTTGATTTGAATTCTAATATGCGTGCGTATGTAGATAAAGGAAGAACAGAAAAACCAGGAGGATTAAAACGCGACGATTTATTCAAGCCGTTAAAGAACATTAACACGGCTAAGCTGTTGAGATACATTTTGAAATATACAGTCAGCAAATGTACAATAGTTCCTAATGAAGTTGGTACAGGATGTATGCGGTGTAGAACAGGAAAACAAAAACGTAACATGACTTCTGCTGGAGGACAGGAACAGACGTACGCGTCGAAGGATACCGGAGACTGCCTGTGAAATAAACTTCATCTTTGCCAAGATCCGAACTCAACCATGCAACTCGCCCCAATAAAGGAATAGCGGGAAGACTCTTCTTATATAGCTGACAGTGGGCTCCCAGCAGCTAGACATAAATTTTCAGTGCTCGGCTGGTGTCACGTGATGGGATGGACAAACCGCATAAAGCTAGGATTCGACCGTCACGTGACCACTTACAGAAAACACAACGTATGAGCCGATATGCGCCTACTTAAAGGTAAACAGGCAAACCGTGAACATATATTCGTTACAGAGCCTTCCCATTTTGTTCTTTAAAAAACATTGCTGTAGAAAATTATCACTACTGATTGAATTAACTGTTAGACGAAACTTGAAGTCTCAACCCAAACTTATTTTATAATAAATTTGACGCTTATATTAATGTTGAGTCCAATCATTAATAGATGTCCTCTTGCTGTTCTCGAAATTCTTTTAAAATAATAAACACCAAATTAAAATGCACACACACACACACACACACACACACACACACACACACACACATACACACACACACGCACACACACATGCATGCATACACACATACCTACATTAATCGTGGATATATATCTTTTATCTTTTACTTGTTTCACTCATTCGACTGACACTATGCTGGGGCGCCGCCTTGAAGGATTTTGTCGAACAAATCGTTCCCAGTACCTATTTTTAAGCCTGTTACTTATTCAATCGGTATCTCTTGCCGAACCCTAAGTTACGAGGACGTAAAAGAAACCATATCCGGTCAGCATGGGGGACAAACACAAACATACACGCATAAATAAACGTGCAATAGGCTTCCACACAGTTTCTGTTTACCAAATTCACTTACAAGGTATTGGTCGGCCCGGGGTTATAGTATAAGACATTTGCCTACGGGGTTATAGTATAAGACATTTGCCACGCTGAAGGGCTGAACCAGAAGCACGTGGTTGCAAAACGAGCTTCTTAACCAAACAACCACGCCTAAAGGCGAGCGGCGCATTTGGTAGACTGTACCGACGCGCGTGGAACAACAAACACATGGAAAAAGATACCAAGATCAGCGAGCACACAGCCATAGTCATTACGATCCTCTTTTATGGCTCAGAGTTGTGGGTCACTTATCGCCACCTTCTACGACTCCTGGAGCACTGCCTACAACGCTGCCACCGCATCATCTTCAGCATCCACTGGAGTGACTTCGTCAGGCAGAGCTCACCAGCATCGAAACCATGCGGTTGAAATCTTAGCTACGCTAGGCAAGGCACGTCTCTAGGATGAAGATCAGCGCCTGCGCAAGATTATGATGTACGGCGAACTCTCCACCGGCTATCATAACAGATGGGCATCAAAGAAGTGATACAAAGAGTGTTTTTAAAAGGTACCCAACGCCCGGATGTTTACCTGAATAGCAATAATGAGGTGTTTAATCCTTGCCTGCATGAAAGGAAGTACATTCTATCGTACCTGTGCGCCCCACCATGACTGCAACCACAGGTCCCCTGCCCCGACCTTCCGCATACGACCTTCCACCAATTCCCTTGGGCCCGGCAAAAAGTTTGACCAAAGCACACACCAAGGCACCCATGTACACACACGCACACACCACTACAAGGCGGACACCCCACAAAATAAACTGTCTCCCCCCAACACATACGTCTTCACACAAATTGTACTCACACATATACACAGATCCCACGTGCACACATATTACACACGGCACGCTAACATAACCCTCCCCGCCAGTCTTCATCCTTTACAGAAAGAAAACGGACCAACGAACACAGCTATATATACCTACACACCCGGAAAAATTTATACATATGGCACCGCTACACATACCACATACCCCTTCCCCACAGGAACACCACATTAATGATACACACTTTCCTCACTTCACGATAACTCTTGCCGGCTTCACAGCATACCCAACCAAGGTACATAACTACTAAACTAATCCCCTGGCCCCTTTTTGGTTCCACCACCTTTTTCACAACAACCGCTGACCGGTTGTGTTAATCCACCTCCGACAGGTAGAGAGCAGTCGCCATATTACCTTCCATATCGGCTAACTCTGATAAGCGTAAAGTTATATAATCGGTCTGTTACCTAACACTCCATTTTATTCTTTACGCGAAACCGATTGGTAAGACCAGCTGTGATCGATATTCAATACTATACATTTTGGATAATATATATATATATATATATATATATATATATATACACACATACATATTGCTGTGTAGTTAAGAAGCTCGCTTTACATACATACATACATACATTTATTTAATTTATCCACAATGGTGTATAGTGAAGCAAGATGCCACTCGACCAATTGTGGAGTAGCATTGCTGATTTCTGTCCTATATACTTGTTAGTCAACGTTAATATGCTTCCCATTCGTCAAAAGTCAAGTACGTCTTTGAAATTTTATAGATATCATAAACACTTGAAAAAAATCAAATCCACTCAGACCAATTCTGCCAAGTACAAACACGATTTGCATGTTCTCTCTATCCACAGAAGTAAAAAAACAAAACAAAAAAAACATGCTTTAATGTTAATTACGTCATTTGGGAGTAGACAACTTGTAGCATGAGTGACAATTTGACATTCATAACGTTTTCCCCACGAGGTCGACTTTGCCTTTCATCCTTTCGGGGTCGATAAATTAAGTACCAGTTACGTACTAGGGTCGATCTAATCGACTGGCCCCCTTCCCCCAAAATTTCGGAATTTCGGGTTTTGTGCCTTGAGTAGAAAAGAATTTGACATTCATAACGTTTCCTCTCCCCATATAGCGAGATCTGAAATATATTTGTCTCCCTGTAAAAGCGAAAGTAGTGTATTTTAATGCTGTCCTTCTTGGCAGTTCCTTCTCACGATTGTACTGCTGTAGACACCAGGTTCTCTTGAAAGCTGTTTGTCTTTGTTGCTGTTGTTTATTGTTTATCGGTTGAGAGGTGGAAATATATATAAGTAGTTCATAGATGTGAATCAGATTTTCTGCATACAGAATACACTTAGTAGTGCTCAAGAGATTTAAACTTGAGCGGGTAAAGAAGTGAATGTAGGGAAAGCAGGTTAGATTAATATATAAAGTATATTAAATACATGAAATACAAACAATGTATATTAGTTTACATACCAAAAGGTCCGACTTACACAGAATAGAAATGATCAGAGAAGAGAGAGAGAGAGAGAGAGAGAGAGAGAGAGAGAGATGGGGAGTTAGAGAGTAGTGATGCAATGCCAGTCAATGTATTACTCTGTCATATGGTTAGTGGAAGTGTGAGGCGAAGGGAAAGAAAAAGAAAGAAAGAAATATAAAGTGTTTAGCAGAGGGAAATTTTAAACATCATATATTATTTTGACTGACAAGAAGATAACATTTTAATATTCAATATTTTATATCCTCTATCTGTCGATCTATCTATCAACATTGACAAATACATCGATGGGTAGACAGAAGAAAGAGGGCTTATATTAGATATACTGATAAACTTATCATAGATAGAAAGATTGATTTTTCAAGGAAAGTGAAATAACTTAGCAAAATAGTTGTGGATGTTTTTTTTTTATTCGTTATTCGAACTTCGTATTGTCAGAATAGAGAGATACACCGACGGTAAGAAAAGTAGATAATATAAGCAGACAATTGAAACTGAATTGAAATAAAACAACTTGGACTGAGTTTGTTACTGAAAACTATAATGGCGGTGATTGTGATAGTATTGGTGGTAGTGGTGGTGAGTGGATAGTGAAAAGTGTATTATTTTATTGAATTAAATTTTTTTTATATCACCTATCACTTAACGCATGTTCATAAATGCAATTGTTTATTGTCTGCTCGCTTGGAAATTGATGTTTGTCCATAAAATATGGATGACAGATGACGTAAGCTAACAACAGACAGAATGAAACGGTAAAGGCAACGATGTTAAGAGAAGCAGAGGGTCGAATCATTAGAACAAGCATGGAAACAGCAACGCAAAAGAGAAAGTATTAATCAAAGAGAATATAGTGAGTATTTACAACAGATAAGAGAACGTGTTCAAGGCAGAATAGAAAATGAAAATGAGAGAAAAATATCAAAAAATGCCGTAAACATATGGTTGAAGGTTACACTGTTGATGACATGAATATTCTCTATAATCATTGTGAAACACTTAGATTTATAAGTGATTCTTTGAACTGCTGAGAGAATGGGAAAGTCATGCTCCCTCAATTACTGCTGAAAGCTTGTGTTTCAAAATGAAAGTAATGCCAGAATATACAATTTTAAAAGAAGCACTAATTTTTATGGTTCTATCTAAACTTTCAACCATCTAAAAATTTCGTATTCACCGTGGAATTTTCAAGGATACAGTTAGAATATATATATGCATATATATATATATATATATATATATATATATATATATATATATATATATATATATATATATATATATATATATAATATAGAGATTGATTGATAGATAGACATAAACACATATATCTATATTCAGAAAGATAAACACACACACACACATCTTTGCATACGTACATACATACATACATACATACATACAAACATACATACACACGCCCACCCACCCACATATATGTATGTATCTTTACATGCATATATATATATATATATATATATATATATATATATATATATATATATATATATATATATATATATATATATACATAGATCATAAGAAAATGGAGATATAACATTTAATAAAAATTTATGATCTACAAAAATCAATTATGGTCCCTTACAGCTGTTTCAATTAAGCCTAATAGATTAAAGAAGTAGTCAAAACGACCAAAATCCTGAAACCTAAGTCTGACCGGAATAAAATAACAAGGTAAAAAGTTTTTTATTTTTCATTCCTTTTGAAGATTGCTCTTAAATGTGGTTTTGGCCGTTTTGACTACTTCTTCTAGCGTGCAAAAACTACCTGTTGAAGGTATTTTTCTCTTGTGTTTAAATGTACACTATTTTATATTGAGAATATGTTGTCTATTGACTTTTTATGCATGCTAGGCAACTGGTGGTGAATTTTCTAAAAACTTACCAACCTATATATATTTTACGTATACACACACACACACACACACACACACACACACACACACACACACACACACACACACACACACGCATATATATATATGTAGAGAACGACCGTGCGAACCAAAGGAGAATGGTGACGAATGGAACAGGCTCCTTTTAACGCGTCGCACGGTCGACACAAACATATATATATTATAATACTATAACATAGAGAATTCGCATGTGAAATGCGAGGAAATTGCCAGCAAGGAAAAGATGAGAGACTCAACCGATAAAGATGTATAACAGTAAGGTTTATTGGTTGTCAACTAGAATGTCTGTGTGAGTGTGAATGCGACATAATAAAACACAATATAGGACAGGCCGTCATGTAAACAAAAGAGTGTATGTATACAAATATATGTATGTGAATGCAAGAGATACAGAGCATAGAAAAGAGTCTGTAATAAGTACGTTAGAAGTCCAGACACCAGGATAAGAAATACCAGTTCTCAGTTAAGGTACACAGTAGATTGAAAGTCTGTATATAAGAGGTTGAGGCGTTGAGGCAGAGCTAAGTCATTTGTCGTGCAGTTGAGGCTTCTATGCCGAGCCGGGCTACTTGATACAGATGGTTTCTCGCAGGTTGTGTTCTGTTAACCTTGGTGAAGATATTTCACAACGGTATTGAGTGAACCTGTGCGGACGCTGTTTGGTTGCAGTTGGTAGCTTGTGTACGTAGAGACGTCGTGTTGACGTTGAGGACGAAGCTTGTAGTAAACAGTTGAACGATGGTGTTGATGTCGTCGCTGGAAACTGGCTGGTTGGTGTTACGTGGTCAACGACCAGACCTCAAAAGGTCCGAAGCCGCGACAAACTGGCGGGGATAAAGCAGGCTATTTTATAGGAAAAAAGCGGCTCCAGAAGCATCAGAAAAACACTCTCTCACGTGACCTTATTAGATGGTCACGATTGGTCGGTATGCACCCTGGCGCGAAACAGAACTGGAGATAAATGCCGCGCAAATAACAGTCAATCAGGGTGGTGGATACAGCAGGGTCCAAGGCAGGAAAGAGATAGATGTTACCTGCTACGTTCGCATTTGTACATAAATAACCGAGAGAGGTGGTTTCACTACATATATATATATCAAAGGCGATGCCTAGTCATCAGCGTCACGCAGGCTCATCATAGATTTCGCATAAGACACGTCTGGTTGAAGAATTTCACGTTTTGCCGCTTTATTTCTAGCCCCAAATGGCTTATTTTTTTCATATCTAGCACTATGTCTTTCTGCATTTCTAAATTAAGGGTAACAATAAAGCAATCCTACAAAGCACAACTGATCTTTACACCCAGACGCACAGAATAACAGCAATCAAATAACGACAGCGAAGTGCACAACAAACATCAGCGATCTGACTGTCGCCTGTATTCTTGACAAGAGATGCCAGTTAGTCTTTTACACCTACCAGGCTCGTTCCTTTAAGAAAATTGTAGAATGGAAACTTTTCATAGACTGGAATTTAAATCTTAATCTTTATAGAAATTTATTGATTCAAGAAAACATTGAATTTGAATTACTTTTAATTCTTAAGATTATAGATAACAACTCGGGCTGTAACTTCTGAGCCCGGGTCAGGCGCGTGTGAACGGTGTCGAGAGAACGTCTGCTACGAATGATATTTTTTGACACAGGGCACCTCTAAGACGACCGCTAGACGCTGAGCGAAAATAAATGAACTGCGACCAGGCTCAATAAAAAGAGCCCGAATTATTGGCTGTAATTACATACTTGAAGTCAGTGTTGGCAGAAATTAAATCAGCTTGCAAATACACGTTCACCTTACTAAATTTATACTCGGGCTAAGCCCTAACAGCCCGAGTGCCGGAGTCGCCACTGATATATATATATATATATACTCTTTTACTCTTTTATTTGTTTCAGTCATTTGACTGCGGCCATGCTGGAGCACCGCATATATATATATATATATATATATATATATATATATATATATATATCTTCGAAACGCCTAGTTTAGAATAGAGGCAGCTGATGAAGGAATAATTCCATAAGTGGCTTGTTTGTTTTCCTATGTGTTCGTTCTGTTGTCTGTAAACAAAGTCCGTTTTGTTTTTATGTTCCCGTTCATTTTTCTAACGTCCTGTACCTGCATATGCATCTATATACACATGTAGATGTAGGTATGTACATATATGTATGTATACATGCATATGCTTATATATCATTTGTATTATATATATATATATACATATATATATATATATATATATATATATATATATATATATATATATAGGTAAGAAACTCTCAAGAGAACTGAACAGCAGAGCGTTTTCACAGAAGAACCTCCTCAGGCAAGTGTTTTGGCTCTTCAGAGTTTCTTACCACTGTGTGTGTGTGTGTGTGTGTGTGTGTGTGTGTGTGTGTGTGTGTGTGTGTGTGTGTGTGTGTCTGTGTGTGTGTGTGTGTGTGTCTGTGTGTCTGTGTCTGTGTTATACAGAATTTATATAAAATTTATGAAAATACCTGATATGATTACCCTCAGTATCATGACATGTAGCAAAGTGGCGGGCGTGGAGGCAATCAACCCAGGAAACGTGTTTGGGCACCACATTTCCTCTGTTAATTAAGGTGAAAGGGATGCAAAAAGTGTCTTTGACCCCCACCTAAATCTGTCTATGCTACTGACTTTGTTTAGACCATATCTAACCTACAGTATGATTCATGTTCAAGAGTCGTCACGATTATAAAAATGGTTATTATATAAACTTCACAAGACGTTTATAATATAGAATCTTTTTGGCTTTTTAAAATCAGAATTAGATACTTGTATATTAAGACAGCACATATGATTCCTAAAGCAAACAAGAGGAAGAAAAATGGTTTAAGCAATGGAAACCAGTTTCAGAAAGAGCTTATGGAAAGCATGAATAGATGGATAAATACAATAAATTACTTCAAATTAGAGTTACTGATTACAAGTAGGTATTGTTTCCTGCTCCAATAACCGTTACTGTTTATATTTCTGGTATTATTGTTATTATTTTTTTTTAATGTTATTTTGGCGTTTGTTCAGCTTCGTCGATGCCAACTTGATTATTACTATTCTCGTGACGTTTTTCTTTGTAATTACCGTTATTGTTATTGTTCTGTTGTTGTTATCTATATTGGTATTATTATATTTACTGTTGCTATTGCTGCCGACTCAAATCTTATTTTCTTCTTTTTATATGCTATTTTTCTCTTCTCTTTCAGTCACCAAGGCATCCATTTTTGTGCAGACTCCCGCTCAAGCTTCATAGTATTACTGTCAATTCAGCTTTCCGTCAGTCGATATAAAACCTGCCGTTCATTTATTTGTTAAACTAGTGAAGCGAAAGTAAACGAAATAGAATTTCCAATCTTCCTACATTCACGGTGGTAAGTTACTGAAATCGACTTCCCCCAACCAACCCGCTTTCTTTACCAATTCCGCCTTTCTGTCGCCTCAAAACGGAACTCACGTCTGCTTTGCCAACTACAAAATCGTGGATTCCGAAAATATACACGTCCAATGTCAACAACTCACACCACCACACTCGTCATATTCACTGCCATTAGTAACACTAACAAAATAACATTTCCTACATTCTTCAATGAAGAATTTCGACACAAAGGATAAAAATTCAAACGTGAACATTATGGAGACGTACTAGGAAAGAGGTAATCATTTCACATGGTTCAAAGCTGGTTTAATGCTACATAATCAAAAGAAAGTCGAAATGCGCACAGGTAGAAGACAGAGATAGAAGAAGAAACAACCACATGCAAAGTATTATGGAGTTATTGATTAACATTGCATTGGCAATGTGAATGGTACAACAGATATGTGAATAGTACAATGAATACGAGAATGCTACAATGGATATGTGAATAGTGCAAGGAGATGTGAATGGTGAAGCAGTGGATATGTGAACGTTGCATTTAATATGTGAATGATGCAATAGACGTGAATATTGCATTGCATATGAGAATGGTGCAATTGGCATGCGAATGAAGCAATGAAATCTACGAAATACAGCTCAGAAACTGACTACATAAACGAATAAACTAAACACTACCAATAACACGTATATAAGGAGCTGCGGTTTACCTTCAGGGAAAAATTCCGTTAGACATGCCCATCGCTAAGGAGTTTCAATACTGAACGGTACTGTCCCCTCACTATTCAATGGTGCACCCTCAGATTAAGAAAATACTGTTTTAAAAAATTAGTATCTTCCCAAAATATTCTGAAGCTTCCCCAAGTATCAAAGTCTGGCGACTGGCCTGCCGTTAGAATTGTATAGTGTTAAAAAAAAAAGGAAAAAAAAAACGCAATATAGGTGTAGGAGTGGCTGTGTGGTAAGTAGCTTGCTTACGAGCCACGTGGTTTCGGGTTCAGTCCCACTGCGTGGCACCTTGGGCAAGTGTCTTCTACTAATAGCCTCGGGCCGACCAATGCCTTGTGAGTGGATTTGGTAGACGGAAACTGAAAGAAGCCCGTCGTATATATGTATACTCTCTCTTTTACTCTTTTACTTGTTTCAGTCATTTGACTGCGGCCATGCTGGAGCACCGCCTTTAGTCGAGAAAATCGACCCCAGGACTTCTTCTTTGGAAGCCTAGTACTTATTCTATCGGCCTCTTTTTGCCGAACCGCTAAGTTACGGGGACGTAAACACACCAGCATCGGTTGTCAAGCGATGGTGGGGGGACAAACACAAACACACAAATACACACACATATATATATATACATATATACGACGGGCTTCTTTCAGTTTCCGTCTACCAAATCCACTCACAAGGCTTTGGTCGGCCCGAAGCTATAGTAGAAGACACTTGCCCATATATATATGTGTGTGTGTGTGTGTGTGTGTGTGTGCGCGCGCGCGTGTGCGTGTTCGCGTATATGTTTGTGTGTCTGTGTTTGTCCCCCCAACATCGCTTGACAACCGATGCTGGTGGGTTTACGTCTCCATAACCTAGCGGTTCGGCAAAAGAGACCGATAGAATAAGTACTAGGCTTCCAAAGAATAAGTCCTGGGGTCGATTTGCTCGACTAAAGGCGGTGCTCCAGCATGGCCACAGTCACACGACTGAAACAAGTAAAAGAATAAAAGAGTAAAGAGTATACTTTCAACACTACGCGCCTCAAAAGGCTGTTTCCCGACCGATAAACTGTGGTTTCTTTTGTTTAAGGAATACACGTACGTAAAGTACGTAATATTGATTATAGAGCTACTTCTATTGCATAATCTGAATTAAACAAAGATTATTCAGTCTTGGCACTGTACTATAGCGTATATGGTAAGGTACCGTAACTTAGTTGGTAGTGTATATGGTAAGGTTGGTAATGTGTAGTAATTTAGTCACTAAAGTACTGTAGTGTAGTTGGTAGTGTACTTTAGTAAGATTGGTAATGTGTTGTAATTTAGTTACTAAAGTACTGTAGTGTAGACGGTAATGTACTTTAGTATCCTTGGCTGTGTATTATTATGTAGTTGGTAGTGTTCTTTACTCTTTTACTCTTTTACTTGTTTCAGTCATTTAACTGCGGCCATGCTGGAGCACCGCCCTTTTAGTCGAGTAAATTGACCCCAGGACTAATTCTTTGTAAGCCTAGTACTTATTCTATCGAACCCTTTTGCCGAACCGCTAAGTTACGGGAACGTAAACATACCAGCATCGGTTTCAAGCGATGTTGGGAGACAAACACACACACACACACACACACACACACGCACACGCACGCACACACACACACATATATATATACATATACATATATATGACGGGCTTCTTTCAGTTTCCGTCTACTAAATCCACTCACAAGGCTTTGGTCGGCCCGAGGCTATAGTAGAAGACACTTGCCCAAGATGCCACGCAGTGGGACTGAACTAAGAACCATGTGGTTGGTAAGCAAGCTACTTACCACACAGCCACTCCTGCGCCTAGTAAGCTTAGTAATGTTTTGTAATTAGTTAGTAAAGTACTGTAGCGTAGTCGGTAGTGTATTTTAGTATCCTTGACTGTTGTATTGTTATGTAGTTGGTAGTGTACTTTAGTAAGATAGGTGATGTGTTGTAATTTAGTTAGTAAAGTACTGTAGCGTAGTCGGTAGTGTACTTCAGTATCATTGGCAGTGCTCTGTAATGTAGATGATAGTGTACATAAGTAACATTGGTAATCTACTGTATGATTGGCAGTTTACTGCAATGAAATTTGTAGTGTACTTTAGTATGGTTGGTTGTGTACTTTAGTGTGATTGGTAGAGTACTGTAATGTTGTTGATAGTGCACTGTCATATTGGTAAGTGTACTTTAGAATTATCCACAGTGTGCTGTCGTATAATTTAGTATGATTGGAAATGTACTGTACTGCAGTTAGCATTTTACTATTTGCATATTCTCCAGACAGAAGAGTTATTATTTAGTGCCATAATTCGTAAAATAGAAAACAACAACCATGACAAAAAAACAAAAACAAAAAAAACTAATAAACTATCTATGCTTTATCTCACTTACAAATAACGTTATTGAGTATGAATGAAACCTCTCAACGTCTTCATGTTTGAGAGACGGAGGCGAACTTGACAGAAGCCAAACTCTTACCGATGCTGTGAATTCAAAATTAATGTTGGAGGATAGTCTTAGGAAAACGGAAGGCCACTTCATCGCGAAGTAGAATATACATGTTGAGTCAAAACATATATATTCTCCTCCTATTAAAGTGATTTTTCTTGTTTTTCTTTTTCCTTTATTTATTTATTCTCTCTCTCTTTCTGTCTCACACACACACGCACACACACACTCTTTCTCTCTCTCTCTCTCTTTCTCTCTCTCTCTCTCTCTCTCTCTCTCTCTCTCTCTCTCTCTCTCTCTCTCACGCACGCACACACACACATACACACTCTCATTTATTCACTCACTTTTTTTTTTCTTTTTTGAAGTGCTGATTCTTGTCAAGTACGATCATCACTTGTCTCTTCAAATTAATATGATAATATTTGGAAATGATTGCAGACAAACGTACGTTCTGTAATCTTTTACCACAATTCTTTATTTATTCTAAGCATTGAATTCATCTATTGATACCCACCACCACCACCACAACCACCAACATCACTTCTACCATGGAATCGAGCTCAATGTGGAGGTAATAAGAAGCTTTTAGCTATACAAGCCAGACTATTGCAATGGCATTTTCTCTAAATCTAGTAAATTATGTTTAGTCAAACGGTATTGTTTCTTGCATTTTTAATTCTTTACTAAAATACATACTTAGTCTTTAGAATTAACAAATTCCCTTCGGTGTTGTGGAACATCATTTTTCCGGGAAATGTACTATCTATATAAGATATATTTTACGATTTCTAACCAGCAATATATGATTCCATCCTTCAGTTTTCTAGTGCTTTGTTTGAAAGGGTACATATTACTATAACATTAGCAAATCCAGAATTTTCACTATCATAGCTGTCTTAGTTTGAAGGGTTTCATGCCTCTAATAAGAAATATAAAACAACATAGTCTCACCTCATAGAACTGGCCACAAATTATCTGAGATAACATTGTGCAACACACGTTCATACACTGTTTTTAAGTTACTCCATTGTATGTACTTTTACAGTAATACACACGACGTAGGAACATCTCGGACAAAGTAATACACTGAGGTTGCTATTTATAAGATCAATAAACAATAAATACTTGGTTAAAATTCAAGAAGTACAACACATGCTGTGCTGAGTTCAAATCCTATGTATGTAGCTTGGGGAAACATGGGTTCAGAAAAACTCTCACGCTCTAGATATATAACATGGACAGGAAGCTTCGGTGACAAGTAGGAGAAAAGAAAAGTAACTACATCTAATAGGGATGCATATCACAAATAGAACAGCATGGCGCCTTCCACTAGTAACCATGTCGTAAAAGGAGCAGATTCAAATAGTTTAAAGGGACTTGTGTCGTAAATGGAGCAAGTTCATGCCTACTAAGAGGACCAGTGCCGTAAATGGAGTAGATTCAAACCTTCTAAAAGGGTTCCTGTTGTATATAGAGCAGATTCATATCTTCTGAAAGAGACTAGTGTCGTAAATGGAGGAACTTCATACCTTGTTAAGGAGACCAATGTTATAAATGGAGCTGGTTCAAATCCACATAAGGGGACTAGTATCATAAATGGAGCTGGTTCATACTTTCTAATGGGAATAGAGTAGGTTTAAATCTAAATGTGTGGAGGCGCAATGGCCCAGTGGTTAGGGCAGTGGACTCGCGGTCAAAGGATCGCGGTTTCGATTCCCAGACCGGGCGTTGTGAGTATTTATTGAGCGAAAACACCTAAAGTTCCACGAGGCTCCGGCAGGGAATGGTGGCGAACCCTGCTGTACTCTTCTACCACAACTTTCTCTCACTTTTTCTTCCTGTTTCTGTTGTACCTGTGTTACAAAGGGTCAGCCTTGTCACACTGTGTCACGCTGAATATCTCCGAGAACTACGTTAAGGGTACACGTGTCTGTGGAGTGCTCAGCCACTTGCACGTTAATTTCACGAGCTGGCTGTTCCGTTGATTGGATCAACTGGAACCCTCGACGTCGTAAGCGACGGAGTGCCAACAACAAATCTAAATGTGATTAATGTCGTAAATATAGCAGCTTTAAATTTTCTAAAAGAGACCTATGTCGCAGATGGGGCAGGTTTAACCCTTCGAAAAAAAGCCTGTGTGGAAAATGGAGTAAATTGAAACCATCTAAAATAGTTCCATGTGAGCTTCATATGTTTGAAGTCGCTTTTTTCTTATCCAGCCGATACACTCGTGTTAATATACTAATATTGTAAGGCGGCGAGCTGGCGGAATCGTTAGCACGCCGGGTGAAATGCTTAACGGCAGTTTATCTATCCTTACGTTCTGAGTACAAATTGTGCTGGAGTCGACTTTGCCTTTCATCCTTTCGGAATCGATAAAATAAGTAACCTGTTGAGCACTGGGTCGATATAATCGACTTAGCTTCTCGAAATTGCTGGCCTTCTGCCAAAATTTGAGACTTATAACTAATGTTGTTGATGACCCTTTTGTTTTCTTTTAAGAGGTGCAGGTAGTGAACAGAGAGAAAGATAACGGACGGTTGAAATATGTGGAGTATGTTTGTGTATTTGTGTGTGGGGTGGGGGTGGAGAGGTTAATGGTAAAAGCAAGACCAACAAAAAAGAGTAAAAATGTTCTTCCGAATGAAGTTGAAATGTGCAGTAAATTACATATTATATAACACATATATGTGCATTCACGCATAAACGATCATTCTCTCTCCCTTTCTTTCTTTCTTTCTTTCTTTCTCTCTCCCTCTCTCTCTCTCTCTATCTATCTATCTATCTATCTACATATATACGGTTTCAGATTTTTGAACAAGGCCAGCAGTTTGGCGAGTAAATAAATTAATTATATCGACTTCAGTACTTGACTGGTACTTTATTCTATCGACCCCGAAATAACGAACGGTAAAGTTCAATCCGGCTGGATTTGAACTGATAACGTTAAAAGCCGGAAGAAATGCCGTTAAGCATTTTGTTCCGATGCGCTAACAATTCTGCCAGCTCGCCTCGTTAAGAGTAATAATCCTTTCTATTATAGGCACAAGGCGTGAAATGGGGGGGGGGTACAGTCGATTAGATCGACTTCAGTACGCAACTGGTACTTAATTTATCGACCCCGAAAGGATAAAAAGCGAAGTGGAGCGCGGCGGTATTTGAACTCAGAACGTAGTGACAAACGAAATACCGCTAACCACATTGCCCGGCGTGCTAACTATTCTGCCAGCTCACCGCCTTTGTAAGAGAAAGCAAAACTTAATCCTTTTCTAATATGGGCACAAGGCTTGAAATTTGTGGGGAGGGAGATAGTCGATTACATTGACCCCGGTGTGTAACTGGTATTTATTCTATCGATCCCGAAAGGATGAAAGATAAAGTCGACCTCGGCGGAATTTGAACTCAGAACGTAAAGAAGGACGAAAAGCCGCTAAGCATTTTGCCCGCCGTGCTAAGGATTCTGCCAGCTCGCCTCGTTCATAATAATAATGATAATCTTTTCGACTATAGGCTTATGGTCTGAAACGTTGGGGAGAGGACTACTCGATTACATCAACCCAATCTTCAACTGGTACTCATTTTATCAACCCGAAAGGATGAAAGATAAAGCCGACTTCAGTGGACATAGAGCCAGAAGAAATGCTGCAGAGGATGATCAGTGACAGTTGCTTCTCTACCATCGCTGCTTTCAACGCCAGTTCATGAACCGGCGTTGAAAGCAGAGATTGTACAGAAACAATTGTAGCTGATCATTGAAGATGTGTTAAAGCCTTTCTTTGTCCTCTTATTCGGATTATATATATGTGTGTGTGTGTGTGTGTGTGTGTGTGTGTGTGTGTGTATGTATGTTTGTATGTATATAAGGATTTACTTTTCGTAGTGAGATAAAAAAAAAACCAAGGCTGTGCATAATATAGAACATTTATAGTTAACTATTGCTTAATCATCCTTTCACACCGTCTCCGATGAAGGCATATAATAAATATCCTGCAAACAGCTATAAGACATTCTATTTATAAATGTTCTATATTATGCACAGCCTTGATTTTTTATCTCATTGCGAAAAGTAAATCCTTATATTCACACGCTGATACATGACCTACGTTGGACCCCTTATTCGCATAACTACCGAACCTAGAGCTTAACTGTAGTCTATCCATAGCACTTACTCAGCATTACCTGAAACCCTTGGGTCTAATTGACACAACTATCACTCATAACCTATATATGTATGTATAAATTTTGGTCGAATTTATCTTGTTACTTTTGAGTCTCACGGTGAAAGTCCAGGGCTTCCATGCAGGATATTACTGAAAAATTGATGAAGTCTGCACATCTACATATAGATTTCTTGTCATAAGATGTAGTGGTGGAGGAAAAAATGATGAAGCGGGGTTGGGGAGGAAAGAACAAAAAGAACAGGATGTATAAGTACAGTAATGACTCGATATATGCGTTAGTTTGTTCCCGGAGATCACTCGTAAAGCGAAAACTTGTAAAGCAGAGCACTAATTTCCCATAGTAGCGATGTTATAAATTGTAATTCGTTCCCAGAAAAATAATTTACGATAAACAACAATAGAATTTAAATAATATCCTATGTAAAGTAAAAAGAGTGTCAAGATCATTTATAATTATAATCGTTTTCTGAATCATTTTCACTCCCAACAGACTCGCGCACTTCATCACTTATAGACGCGATCACTGATTCACAAGCACTCGTAGACGGACTGGTAGATTTCTTTTTAAAAAATAAGTCTAGAGTTGTTTGCTTACAAGAAGCTTTTTTTCGCACTCTATAAATTTCTCGGTAACATACAGAAGCATTTGTTATGGTAGTAGAAACTTTTGTACCTTGTTCAAATTTCGGATATTGTGCTTTAACTTTTGTATATCGATTACAAAATAAAACTCGTAAACCCGGGGCCCCGTAAATCGGGTCCTCGTAAAGTGAGGTATTACT